>NW_006912089.1:0-162620 GCF_000523435.1 Bipolaris zeicola 26-R-13
GGGGGGGGGAGGGGGGTATTATTAGATACTTTCTCTCCTCTTTCCATAGTAATGTCCTAATGCGGTAATGAATATTAATTCTTGAGAAAAATTATGGGTTGCTGTCCTTTGTGAATGCATGTAGATACAAATACTCCCGCCGTAACAATGCATGCTATGATGTGACTAGATGAAGTAAGGAGGGGGTATTCAGTTGTGGAAAACAAAAAAAAAACAAGCTAGGGGACAGACATTCATCACCCTTGTAGAACTTACTACATGGCAAATTGAACATGGTCCCACCACACTTCTATTCCGAACTCCTCAGGTAGGCATGGCCATGATGGATCCCCATCCACCACCTGCCGGCCCCCCGCCTCCGCCTCCACCTCCACCCCTGGGTCTACTACTGGCCCCTGCAGAAGCCCTACTGCTAGACCCCCTGGCCGCACGCTTCTTGACCCCACCAAAGCTCTTGTTACCAAAGTTCCCCGATGCCCTCTTCTTGAACGTCCCCTTCTTCTTGTACCCCGATCTTGCTGCCGGTGCTTTGGCTGCAGCCTTGGATACAGGAGCTGCTCCCCCACCCAGCTGCGTGTATCGGTTGTTGAATTCTGCCACGTCTGCGTTTGGAGCGTGGTTGAAGTGATGGCTTGTATGTACCTCGCCATCATCGTCGTCGTACTCGAGATCGCCGTAGGATGAATCGTCTCCAAATTCTTCGGTGTTAGCGACATCTACTTCCTCTACGTCGTCGTCGTCATCGTCGTCGTCGCCACACAGATCTACAACAAGCCGGTGGTTCTGGTCATCCACTTCCTCGTCATCGTCGTTATCATCATTGTCATCATCGTCAATTTCATAGACGGTCCGAGAGCTTTGAGCTTGCTTGTTGCGAAGCTGTAGATTGCGAGGAACTGGCGTCTCGTCTCCATAAAAGTTCCTTGTGTTGTTGATCAATTTCAAGAATGACTTGCCGTAACGATCCACCATCTCAGGTCTGATACCCGGTATGGTCTTCATTTCGTCTAGATTTCGTGGTAGATCTAGACCCATTTCACGAAGTACCGTGTCTGTGAAGATGGCTTCGCGGTGACCCTTCTTCTCTTGTATGCTTGTTCTCATCCTCTTGGCCCCGGTCATGAAATCTCTCAAGACATCGCTTTGCAGCTCAGTGAGCTCGGCAGTCCGCTGGTCTGTAGTGATGGGAGTTCCGAGTTTCTTCGCTTTCGTTGCTTTCAATGGCTTGGCCACACGTACTGGCGCAAAGCCATCATCGTCGTCAACAACAAAACCGTCGGCTTGGAAACTACGATTGGCCTGTTTGCGGGTAGGATGGCGTGGTGCATCAAAGACATCTTCATCGTCGTCATCTTCATCCTGGTTGTAAGCAAATGACCTTATCTTTTGCTTATTCCCGCGCACAGGAGAATCGACATTGGTTGATGGGAACTGTGTTTGCTGTTTCTTCGTCTTCTTTGCAGCAGGCGCTTTCGAAAATGCCTTCACAGATGCTTTGCCTGGTGAACTGCGTACTTGCAACTTCAGCTGCTTCCGCCTAGTTTCGTAGTCGTTGCGTGTCGAAGCAGGCTAAGAATGTCAGTAAGTGAAAGATGCATCATCATAGAATACATACATGTAAGTAGCTAGTCGCAAACCCGCTCTTGTTCACCTTGCTCTTTTCTTTGAGATCACCAGCATCCAGCAGTTGTTGAAAGATGCGCTCATTGTCACCCCTTTCTAGGTCCTTACCGTAGCCCCATCCGTATTCTTCCAATCCAGCACTCTTGATCTTGGCACTGCCGGCACCACGGAAGGCATCTACGCATTGGTGCATTGTGACATTTTCCTCATGGATCTGGCTGACAAGCTTAATGGCCATAGCAGCGTACACTGTAAGGTCCTTTGTAACGAACGTGGCATCCGACCGGCAGTTATCACATGTCGAGTTGCACTTCGAGGGATCGAATGCTTCACTAAAGTATCCGAGTACTTGAGCGCGTCGACAGTCGGCTTTGTTCTCGCAGTATTGGATCACAGTTCGCAGCATGTCGCTTAGTCGTTGCTTCTGCTCTCTGCTGCCATCGCCCTCATCAATCATCTTGCGCAAGATCCTCGAGTCCGCATACTGATAGTACAGGTAACACTCTGACCGCTTACCATCACGACCAGCACGACCAGTCTCTTGATAGTAGCCTTCCAGACTCTTTGGTAGCGAGTGATGAATGACATACCGTACATCAGCTTTGTCAATACCCATACCAAAGGCGATTGTGGCCACGATGACATGATATTCGTTCTTCTGCCATTTGCGTTGAACCTCAGACCGATCGGCCGAGTCCATTCCGGCGTGGTAATGGTAGGCACGGATACCCATCTCAGACAGCTTCTGGGCTACTTGCTCGCAGCTCTTCCGTGATAGGCAGTAGATAATACCAGACTTTCCGACATATCGCTCCTTGATCAGATCCGCAATACTGTTGATGATGCCTTTTGCTTTCGGTAACACTTCATAGGACAGATTGGGGCGATTGAAGCTCTGGGAGAATTCCCGGCAACCTTGGATACCAAGATTGGATACCACGTCGGAACGGACGAGTTTGGTAGCAGTTGCAGTTAGCGCAAGCACCGGAACTCCAGGAAACTGTCGAACAACGTCTCCAAGTGCTTTGTAGTCTGGTCGGAAATCGTGACCCCATTGGCTGACACAATGTGCCTCGTCGATGACAATCCTGGCAAGGTTACCCCCAGAATGCAATTGCTGGAAAGCACTAATCATCCTCTGGTTCTTACTAAGCATCTCGGGTGTCACGTAGAGTATCTGGATGAACTTCTGAGGATCCTTTTCGCGCAAGGCGTCCATAATCATCCTCTTCTGAGCTGCGGTTGACTCTCCGTTGATGAGAAATGCCTGCATGCCGAAACGCTGTTTGCAAGCCTCAACTTGGTCTTCCATCAAACTCAATAGCGGAGAAACAACCAAGGTTACCCCGTGTGTCTTGCCCGAAGTGATAACTGAGGGAAGCTGGTAGCAAAGTGACTTTCCTCCTCCAGTAGGCATTAGCACAAAGCAGTGATCGCCAGCTAGCGTGGTGTTAATAGTCTCCAATTGCCCAGGCCGGAAACCTCTCAGACCAAACCGACGAATGAGTGCCGTCCGCAGATCTTGGGACCAACGAAAGTTCATTCCAGGGTGATTCTTGGCCGGCATATTCAGTTGCGGCTTCTTTGGTGATGTTTGTTGGTTTTGTTTTGGTGCGGCTTTGTTCGGCGAAGCTTCACGGAATACCTCGCGAGTGTTTGTCGACGGGTTGGCTCCTCCTGTTCGTTCACCTTTCCAATTGAAGTTGCCTGGTACCTGGTTCTCGATGTTGTTGACTTCATGGAGAAATTCATCGTCATCCGCGCCAAACTCGTCGTCACTTAGCTCGATTGGCTGATGGAGCTCACCCATATGATGAGTAAACAGGTTTTCATCGTCCTCAAATTCCATGTCTTCGAAATCATCAGGCGCTTCATGATGGGCTACTGGCTTCGACTTTTTCGGCGACCGCCGATGTTCCGGTGTCTCAGGTATGCGGTGAGATCGATCTTTCGGCATGTGGTTGTGCATACCTGTCGCACCGTTTTCCGTGCGGGAGCGAACACCAAGATTTGGAGGAGGTAGCGGAGAGGCAACCACCTTTTCCTCGGCGAATCGTATGCGGCGAGTTGGTGTAAATACCCCTTCAACAACACTGTCGCTGTGCTTAGGATACTGTGTTTGAGGGATCCGATGTGGCCCTGAATCCTTTGAATTATCAAGGAATGATCGCACTGGGCTCGTTTGAGTTGACTGGATAACCACGTTGCGGCTGCTCTTCGGCTCTGCCTTTACGACAGACTTGGGTTGCTGCTTGATGGCCGCCAGATCCAGCAGGTAATACATTTGGATCTGGATGTCCTCAATCATCTTGAAGAGTCTGCTGAGAGTTTCACCATCTGCTGCGTCAAACTGACCCATGTCCAAGTCGTCTTCAAGTTTTTGCTTCACCTTTTGCCGCTCGTTCACAAGGTCACTATGTTTGGTCTTCAAGACCATCAACTGCTCTACCGCGTCCTTCCGTGAGCGAGCGCGTCCCATCCTTTCCTGTTCGCTAGGGTCGGGTACACCATGCTCGGAGATATGGGCAACAAAGGTAGCGCGGGCATCTTCCCATGCTAGCCTCGCCGTGCGGAGATGGCTCTCCAACCTTTGACCCTCAGTTTTCAAGAATGCATCGATAGTGTTTTTAATGGCACTCTTTTTTTCCTTTGATAATTCTGACGAGCTTGGGATAGGCTTGCTGGGAGCGGATACTGGCAGAGGTGCAGATTTGGTATTCTTCTTAGGGGATTGCGACTTCGCTGGGGTAGGAATGGAGTCTTGCTCAGGTTGGTGTGGACTAGGACTTCGCAAGACCTTCACTGGAGAACGTATGGGTAGCTGCGTCTGGCTCGCAGACACAGCTGGATTTGACACTGGCGTCTTTTCACGTAGCCTTTGTTTCGAAGGCGTAGGTGATTTTGTCCGGGCTTGAGTGTCAATGTCCATCTCATCTATCACACCAAAGTCTTCGTCTTCAGAGTCCATCACCGCATGTTCAACTCTCCTGGTAGTAGGCGCGCGCGTACGACCCGATTTAGGTACCGCAACTTCGGCTGCGTTAGGCCTAGTCTTGCTAGGGCTAGGGCTACGAGTCTGCTTCCCCATCTTGCGAGCCGGGGCATTTTCTGAAGGCACACGGCTCAACGGTTTACGCTTGCGCGGTTGTGTAGACACCGCCTGTTCTGCCTCTGCTATCCGTCGCTCCTCCTCTTCTATTTGTAACATTGCCTCCATATCATCGTCCTCAGTGTCCGCAGCTTGCTCTGGTAGAGGCTTTGTAACCCCTGCGACAATCGAATATGGTGGAGGCGGACTATCCGGAGCCATGACTATGTCTTCGATGTCAGGAAACTCGTCATCGTCGTCGTCGGGCTCTGAGGCGAGCGTAGGGGCAGCTCGAATCGGCCTGGGAGACTTGGCCTGCCGGAGGTCTGCCTCAAACTCATCGCTCTTCCGTTTTCGTCCTTTGGGGGTGCGCATTGGAACTGGCGAAGAGGGAATCGTATCATCTCCAGTAAGGTCAATGGAGTCAACATCAATCGGCTCCATGCGACTCATTCCAGCAGTGCCATACTGTGAAGCGGGCACTTCCATATGTCCGTTGATCTTCCTTGAGGTTGTCGGTCGATCTCGAGTGCTTTCCAAACTGGCCCTTCCCGGCTCGGCTGTGGTGTTCTTCCCATTCCTTGTCCTGCTTGGGGACGTCGAGTACGATACATGGTCCGGTAACCCCGCTACAATGAGTCTGGGTTTCCCGCTTGCAGACGTAGCCCTCAGTCTTGCCATATCCGAACTCGTACCCTCAGCCTCTGGAGGGTTGTGTATATCGATTGGCCTCGTAGGAGCGAGACTGCGGGGTAGAATGGATCTAGCGGTTTGAGGTGCTGATGGGGGCGCTGGCACGGAGGCAGGCTGAGGTTCATTGTATGCCGTTTGCGCGTCCGAGTGCGAAGAATGTTGCAGTGAGATTGTCGCCGAACTCGTAGGCTCAGCGCTGGCTTCGTATGCCACGAGCGATGATGCGGGAGGAATAAATGGCTTCTCGTTAACCAACCACTGGAGGTTTTTACTAAGATTGTTCCGAGGCATGAGAGCGTCGCATCGTCGGTGTGAGAATCCGCATCGATGTTTTACACGTGCATCCACAGCAGCGTCACGTTTTAACGGGCGTGGTGTGGCGACATCACTATCCGCATCCTTGACCGTGTTATGCTAAGTCCGCAACACGCGCCGCGCTAGCGCCAAGTCACGTGTAGGCGTCCCCTCAGACTAGGATCTTGCATTCTCTATTACATATCATCATGGACGATAATGGCACCATCACGGCTTCGGTCTCGGCAACCTTTGACACTCGCCCGCATCCTCAAATTCCTGGATGTATGCCGTTCGAGTGTCACTTACAGAACCATGAAATGCTACCAGTAGTCTCGTAAGCTGGCTTCAATCGGAATTAGGCATCCTTCGGCTTCAAAGAACCGTCGTAGTAAGAGTCATGTGCTCTTGTACCACTCACGTCTCCACCCCACGGTAGGCAGCATAGTTCTTTTCTTAGGCACACCGCAATCACACCGCCATCCCAGAGATTGTTTGCAAACAACGCCAGCCCCGTATCATGGAAGTTCAAAGCCAGGAACCATTCAATCAACTCGCCGTGGAGATTGCAAAGATACACGTGCAGCCACCACCCGAGGACGTCCTTCCATCTGGCGATACATTGAGCAGTGCTCGTTCCAAGCTCCAAACTCATCTTCCCGCTAAGGGAGTAGGTCTTGAAGAAAGCATACGGCACCTACGTCAAGACCTAGTTCCGGCATTCAACGCCTCTTCTCGCTCCCCTAATTACTATGGTTTCGTAACTGGTGGAGTCAACCAGGCAGCGGCCCTTGCCGACAATTTGGTCACAGCATTCGATCAGAACGTGCAGGTGCACTTACCCAATGAGACCATTGCCACAGATGTGGAGGATCGGGCACTGTATTTGCTTTGCGAGCTGCTGAACTTCGAGCCCTCGCAATGGCCGCATCGGATCTTTACTACGGGTGCTACAGCAGCCAATGTTCTAGGCCTTGCTTGTGGACGGGAATATGTGATTGCTGAAGCTTCTGCACACCGTACCGATGCCGAGAACAGCGTTGGCGAAGTTGGTATCGTAGAAGCTATGCGCAGGGCTGGCATCGACGACATCCAAATCTTGACTACTGTACCACACTCATCATTAAGTAAAGCTGCAAGCATTCTGGGGCTTGGGCGAGCAAGTGTCAAGTGCCTAGGTCGCTCAGACGCACCGCATAAATTCGACATGCAGCTACTCAAAAAGTCATTGGAACTACCAGGTGCCGCATCAATTGTCGTGGTATCAGCTTCCGAAGTCAACACAGGTGTCTTCGCTACTTCAGGGCTAGAGGAGATGCAAGAACTTCGCAAGCTATGTGACATGCATGGGGCATGGATACATGCTGACGGCGCGTTTGGTCTTTTCGGTCGGATCCTTTCATCCCCTGCCCACTCTTCTATCATAGAAGCATGTGCCGGCTTGGAACTTGCGGATTCGATAACCGGTGATGGGCACAAACTCCTCAACGTGCCCTATGACTGTGGCTTCTTTCTCTCCAGACACCGCGCCATGGCTGAACGTGTATTTCAAAACCCCAACGCTGCCTATCTTGCCTCCGGCAACGGCCCCGATACCATCATGTCACCACTGAACATTGGCCTGGAGAACTCTAGACGTTTCAGAGCTCTGCCGGTGTATGCGAGCTTGGTGGCATATGGAAGGGACGGATACAGAGACATGCTTGGGCGCCAAATCCAATTGGCACGTGGAATCGCGCGATATATTCTGCAAAGCAGCCAGTATGAGCTTCTTCCTCAGAAAGAAGCCTCTCATGAAGATATTTTGAGCGGAATTTTCATCATCGTGTTGTTCCGTGCAAAGAATGAGGAACTCAACAAGCAACTCGTCGACAAAATCAAGGCAACAAGGAAGATTTATGTTTCTGGCACTTCGTGGGAAGGAAGGCCGGCATGTCGTTTCGCAATATCAAACTGGATGACGGACGTTGACAGAGATTTGCCAGTCATTAAACAAGTATTACAGGATATTGCCTAGGAAAAGAACTCGTTATTACCCTACATCAATACACGTTTTCTATGTGTGATAGACTGGTGCTGTGCAAAACATCAACCTTCTCATATGTCTTCAATTTTATACACCTCGTATGCAGGCTCTTCATATGGATGTGCTCTGTCCAAGTCAACATTTGGTACTTCACTGCATTGGTGGACTCACTTCTTTAGTGCTTCGACAGCCTTGACCGCTGCATCATGGCCCAGACACAGCGTCTCTACCCTGTATTCATCGACCTCTTCTAGCTCACCAACTTTCCCGATCTGCCCAAACATCGTCAGTCTCGTGCTTTGGCTCTACATAGGCATATAGAAAGTTCAACACAACTCACATTTGGATTGGCGGCATCACCAGGCCTGAACTGTCCGGTGCCCCTGGTACAGAAGCATACCTCGGTATATCCACCCGGACCTGGGTAGCGTCCTGCACCAGAGCTGAAAACAGCGGTCTTGCAAGCGCTCAGGGCCGAGGGAGGCACGAAGAAGACAAGCTTGAATTTTTGGAGGGCAGATGCCATGGGGACAGGTATAGCAGGATGATATGAGAGAGTATGGCAATGTTTTTGGTGATACTGAGATGAAAATGTTTGGCGAGAAGAGGCTGAGGCTGGTCAGGCCATGATAAATACATCTACTGACCACAAGTGACGCTGTAGTGGGGACCGACATTGTCATTGTGTCACCTGCGGCGCCCTACACAAAGTTGACATGTTGACATCGGGGTCATGATGCCTATTTCGTCCAACTAGCAAGCAGAGTTTGTTTGCAATTCTCGATGACTTAATGGAAACGTGATAGTGGACCACCAATAGCCAAAATATCCCTTCTTGTTGGAGGGGCGGGCTATGTCGTTCAGGTCCCTGAGACCAAATGGACGCGTGGGGCGGCGCGGGGTTGACCCGTGCTTAGCGTGGTTTCCTCGAAAACAAACAATGGAAGGCGCAGGGCAGCAATCAGTCAGAAGACCCGAGGGACACACGGCCTCTATATCACGACTAACATACACGCACAGCGACACCGACAATGTCTTATGAGACGCCCAGGAAGTCGACGCGCGCCGCTGCGACACGCCGAAAGGCACCCGTCATTGAGGAATCAGATGGCGAGGAGAACGGGACACCAACCCCGGAAGTGAAGGAAGAGGAAGAGGAGGAATTCACACCAGCACCTGCGCCACTCAAGACTGGACGAGGGAGGGGGAGACCAAAAAAGGCTGCGGCCCAGGGCGAAGATGCAACACCCAAGCCAGCTGCAAGGCGGCGGCCTCGCATTACCGAGTCTGCGGAGCCTACACAAGCATCGAGTCGTGCAGTGGAGAGCACCGGGGCCTCTTCGCCTCCCAAGGCAATGCCCAAGAAGCGTGGGCGGAAGCCTCGTGCTTCAGTTGCCCCGGTGGAGCCAGTCGAGGAATCGTCCCAGCTACTCACACCTGACCCCTCTGTATCCCCTGAACCCGAGCAGGCCTCAGAGACTACAATCGCACCTAGCTCGCCTCAAGCCGACGTTGACGGCGATACGATTATGACCGACGCAGCGCCTGTTCCTGAACCACAACCAGAGATTGAGCCAGAGACAGAGCTTGAGGCAAAGCCCGAACCCGTTGCTGAAGTTACACAAATAGAGGCGAAGGAGGAGACCCCCATACCAGAGCCCGAAGTGGAGACTCAGCAACTAGAAGAACCGCAAGCTCCGGCCAAGGCATTGGAAGATGCCAACACGCAGCAAACTATGCTCGAACCCATTGATATTGTGGTCAAGAGACGAGCGGCTGCCATACCCTCTTTACATGAGCCTGCCCCACCAAAGCAGCGCACAGTAATCACCTGGCTTGTTCTAAACAACTTTAAGAGTTATGCTGGTCGGCAAGAAGTGGGCCCATTTCATGCCTCATTCTCTTCGGTCGTAGGGCCCAATGGTTCAGGCAAGTCCAACGTCATTGACTCGCTACTTTTCGTCTTTGGTTTCCGCGCAAACAAGATGAGACAGAGCAAGCTCTCGGCCCTGATTCACAACTCGGCTGCGTTTCCAAACTTGGAATTTTGTGAGGTCGAAGTCCACTTCCAGGAAGTAAAAGATCTTCCTGACGGTGGGCATGAGGTTATCCCAGACTCACAGCTCGTGATTTCGCGAAGGGCTTTCAAGAACAACTCGAGCAAATACTATATCAACAGAAAGGAGTCAACTTTTACTATTGTCACAAATCTGCTCAAGGACCGAGGGGTTGATCTGGACCATAAGCGCTTTCTCATTCTCCAGGGTGAAGTCGAGTCTATTGCACAGATGAAACCAAAAGCCCAGGGCGAGCACGATGACGGTCTTCTCGAGTATTTGGAAGATATCATTGGCACGTCCAAGTACAAGACACCGATTGCAGAGTCGGAAGTAGAAGTCGAAACTCTGAACGAAGTCTGCCGGGAGAAGAGCAATCGCGTGCAACACGTGGAAAAAGAAAAGGGTGCTTTAGAGGAGAAGAAAGACAAAGCTCTAGCATATATCCGGGACGAGAACGAGCTCGCTGCGAAGCAGTCCACTCTCTACCAGATTTACGTTTCTGAGTTTGATGATCACATCCAGGTCACCCAGGAATCCGTCACTCAGCTGCAGGCTCAGCTAGACGAGGAACTCCAAAGACATCAGGGCAGCGAAGAAGAGATCAAGGAACTCGAGCGTCGGTACAAGAAGGGCGCAAAGGAATGCGAGCAGCTCGAAAAGAAGAATCAGGAATTTCAGAAGGAAGTAGCTCGCATCGACAAGGAGTCCGTCAAGTTTGAAGAGAAGAAAAAGTTCCTAGCGGGCAAGCAAAAGAAACTCGAAAAGACCAAGGAAACGAGCTACTACGGCCGCTCGGAGGCAGAGAGCCTCGCAAAGCAGTACTCTGATGATCTCGAACGTTATGCCGAAGAGATTGCTGAACTCGAGGAAAGCATGAAGGTCGAAGGAAAGGAGCTTGAGGCTATTCGAAAGAGCTTGGCAGGCAAGACGCAGGGTCTTTCGGATGAGATTGCAGCAAAGCAGAAGTCTTTGGAGCCTTGGAAAGCCAAGATCAACGAGAAGCAATCAGCCATTGCTGTCGCGCAAAGTGAACTCGACATTATGCGTGAGCGCGAGAATGCGGGTGCCAAGGGTATCGCCGATGTTGAGGCCAGAATTGAAGGCTTGGAGGAAGCCAAACAGGCCAAGGCTGCAGAGCTTGACGAATGCAAGGCTGAAAGGAAACGAGTGGAGAAGGACATCCAGAAAACGCAGGCCAAGCTCGAAGAGGTTACGCAGAAAGAACCTTTGTTGAGGTCGAAGCTTTCTGGAGCACGAGCAAAGGCTGATGAGGCTCGTGCCAGTCTTTCCTCTGCTCAGACTCAAGGCAATGTCTTGACAGGTCTTATGCGCTTGAAGGAGTCTGGACGTATTGACGGCTTCCACGGTCGTCTTGGTAATCTTGGTACTATCGATCAGAAGTATGACGTTGCCATATCGACGGCCTGTCCGCAGCTAGACAACATGGTTGTTGATACTGTGGAATCCGGCCAGCAGTGCATTGAATACCTACGAAAGAACAACCTTGGTCGCGCCAACTTCATCCTACTGGACCGTCTTGCCAAGCGCGACATGTCGCCTGTTCAAACTCCAGAGAACGTACCTCGTCTCTTCGACCTTGTCAAACCCAAGCATGAAAAACTCAGACCCGCCTTCTTCCAGGTCATGACAAACACACTTGTAGCTGAGGACCTGGACCAGGCTGAGCGTATCGCGTATGGTGCCAAGCGATGGCGAGTGGTTACCCTAGATGGCAAGCTCATCGACACAGCAGGAACCATGAGTGGTGGTGGAAGTCGCGTGGTAAAGGGCAAAATGTCATCCAAGCTTGCGTCAGATGTCTCAAGGGACCAAGTTGCCAAGCTTGAACAGGATCGCGATACACTGGAGCAGACCTTTACAGAGTTCCAGCAAGAGCTGCGCGAGTTAGAGACAAGCCTGCGAGATCTCAACCAGCAAATTCCTGAGCTGGACACCAAGGCACAAAAGCTTGCACTCGAGTTGGAGAGTTTCGACCGCAACATTCTTGACTGCCAGCGCCGCATCAAGGAGCTGGGCAGCGAGCAAGCGTCTACTAAGACGGATAAGGGCCGCATCTCATCACTAGAGAAGAGCATTGCTTCGATGGAGAAGGACGTTTCCAAGCTCGGCGCTGAGACAGAAGACATTGAGGCAGAGATCAAGGCTCTACAAGACAAGATTATGGAGATTGGAGGTGTCAAGCTGCGAGGTCAAAAGGCCAAGGTTGATGGTCTGAAGGGCCAGATTGATACGCTTACTGAGCAGGCTTCAAGCGCTGAGGTTTCCAAGTCGAAAGAGGAGAAGCAACGCGCCAAGTATGAGAAGGCACACAACGACGCCATCAAGGAACTGGAGAAGCTTGCCACCGAAGCCGAGAAGGTTGAGGGAGATATGGCCTCTCAACAACGGGATGTCTCTGGAATACGACAACAAGCTGAAGAAGCACAAGAGGAGCTTGAGGCCAGGAAGGAAGAGTTGCAGGTCGTCAAGAATGAGCTTGATGAGAAGATGACCGAACTCAACGAGACACGTGCTGTCGAGATTGAGATGCGCAACAAGCTCGAAGAAGGACAAAAGACTCTCCATGAATTCCAGAAGAAGCAGGCCTACTTCCAAGACAAGTTGAGCAAGCTTGCGTACAACAGTGTAACAGACCTGGGCGAAGAGCAAGAAGGCGGCAGTGGTGGCGAAGGTCTACCTTCCTACAGCAAAGACGAACTCCAGGATATGGACAAGGCTACTCTCAAGGAGCAAATTGCGCACCTGGAGAAGAAGAACGAGTCTACACAAGTCGATCTATCTGTTCTTGCTGAATACCGCAAGCGTGTGGAAGAACACGCTGCACGCTCAGCAGACCTGGCAACGGCTGTCAGTGCACGTGACGCTGCAAAGCACAAATGCGAAGAGCTTCGACGCCTACGCAAAGAGGGCTTCAAGGAAGGCTTCGACATCATCACGGCACGCCTCAAGGAAATGTACCAAATGATTACCATGGGTGGCAACGCCGAACTTGAGTACGAAGATACGCTTGATGCCTTTTCTGAAGGTATCCGTTTCTCCGTCATGCCTCCCAAGAAATCTTGGAAAAACATTAGCAACTTGTCTGGTGGAGAGAAGACGCTGTCATCTCTTGCCTTGGTATTCGCACTGCACCATTATAAGCCGACACCTTTATACGTTATGGACGAGATTGACGCCGCGCTGGATTTCCGAAATGTGAGCATTGTCGCGAGCTACATCAAAGAGAGGACCAAGAACGCGCAGTTCATAGTCATTTCGCTTCGAAACAACATGTTTGAACTTGCAAGTCGGTTGGTTGGTGTTTACAAGGTCAACCATATGGTAAGTTGCACAATGATAAACTTATGGTGGCTTGAATCGTGGCTAACAACGCGACAGACAAAGAGTGTTACGATTGAGAACAAGGATTATATCAACGCCCAGGCATGATGGGAATGAATAGCAGCGTCATGCCTTCTCAATATAGGCGTTTGGGTGTTTGGAAAATGGTATCACGAGGGATGCGTTTGGTATAGAGCAAGTTGGGGTTATGATACCACAGGGAGATGTCCACGGCTTGGTACTTGACGACTAACGCAATTTTCATGTTGTTTTTTCTTTTATGACTGTACCCATTAGATGTTTGTTCAATATGAAAATAACGTTCAAATTATCGTCGTGATTGTTTGTTGACTGTATTATATCATGCGGAGCGGAGGCTGATGTCCGCGAACCTTCGCGCTAATCGGACCGCTCATTGAACGACGCACGGGCCCATTCGCCGCAGCCTTCGAACTTGTGAACCGCGACTCCTCCATCAGTTGCACACGACAACGAGCCCGTTGGCCACACCGACTGCGGCGAATCGAAATCACCAGGAGATACATCGGAATCACAGTCGCGACGAGTGCACCAACCGGGCCGATTGCCTTTACCACGTGTCACTGGATTCCGAGCGCGGTGGCAGCGTGAATGACGGTACGCGCACCCCTCGGTCCTTCACCCGCCCCGCGGTGCATACTTCGCCTTTGCCCATAATTTACGCGGCTGCAATTACACCAGAATCGATAGCGAACTTCATACAGTCTGACTTCACCCTTTGAAGACGCCCGCATCGCACACGACCATGGACGACGAGCACAACCCAACGGCGAGCAGCCACAGCGACGCAGCGGAAGATGAAGACTTTGCAAGAATCATGCGCCAGGCGCAAATGGGGGCGGCGGAAGGCGAAGAGGACTTGCTAAGTGGCATCGCCTCGCGTCCACTTGAGGCTGGCGAGAAGGCGGATGATGCCGTGGATTACGAGGATATTGGCGACGATGATCTGCCTGAAGAAGAGTTTGAGTCGGGCGGAGGCGATGATGACGCTGGTATCAACTTTAGCGGAACCACAATGCAGGACTCCGGTGGCACACTCGATAACGGCGATGTGGATATGGATGATTTGTTTGGCGATGGCGATGCACAGGATGACCTTTTCGGAGACGACCCAGATCATTCGGATCCTACACGGGAAAATACACAGCACAAAGACGACCCACTCACATCCATCGAAGATCTAGTCTCAGAAGGCTTCAGCGTGGCTGGCCAGGACAAGTCGCAACAGAGCAGCCGCACCAATGCACAAACGGCGACTCAGGAGGAAGAGGAAGAGGAGGAAGACCCAGAAGTACGTGAACAGCTGGCTCTCTTCGCCCAATCTCTTCGCAAGAAGGACGAGTTGGCGGATGCACCTAAAAAGACATCAAGAGAAGAATTTGAGAAGATTTGGCCCAACTTCGAGGCAGACAAACCACCACGTTTTTTTAGCCTCGTACCGCGAAAACGCGCCTTTTACATCCCAAAAGTTCCGCCAAAGGCACCAAGGCCGTTCCAGATGAACAAACTTACTCTGGATATCGCACCAGACCAGGAGAAGAGTTTTCGATTACATCCCACAACCACCGCCAAGTCCGGTCGGCAACAAGAGGAGGAGCAAGGTGGAATCATACAAATCACGAGCACTACAGAAGATGACGGTGATGGGAACGAGCAGATGGATTTCGATCACTTCGATACGATTAACGATCACGAAATGATTGGCAATGTATCATGGAGCGACCTCAGAATTGCTTGTGAGGACTGGGAAGTTCCAGATGACTCAAACGCTGCAATCCTTTCCGAGAATGGTCAAGCACCAACTCCACCTGATAGTGTCAATGCTGGGCAGTCACCAAACAAGAAACGCAGACTCGGAGACCACGACCAGCCCATTCAATTTTCTGTGTACGATCACATGGATTTGCCCACTTGGGACGACCCTGAGCTGGAAACAGCGAAGTTGTCAAAGAAGATTCTCTTGGATATGAACGACCCTCATCTCCTGCTGGACGTACAACAGCCGAGTGCAGAGCCTCCAAAGCCTCGAACATTGGGTCTGGGACTCAAGCGTGATAGTCGCGGTAGTCTCGCGAATCCAATGTTCAAGCGCTACAATATTTCCAATGATGAGGCATATGACGCGCTCAAAGAGAGCAGTCAACAGAAGGTTCGTAGTACTATTGGACACATGAACGTTGAGCACAGTCTGCCCGCACTCAAGTTGCAGTATCCGTTCTACAAGGTTGCACTTTCTGATCGCGAACTTCGGTCCTTCCATCGGCCCACTATTACGTTCAAGCCTGGTGAGCGAGCCAGTATCTCGTCACTCAAGTCAGTCAAAAGGAAACACAAGAAAAACCTCAAACCATCGGAGGCCTTCGCCACTGCAGAGGACCTCAACATTGGTGACAACTCAGATCTCCTCCTCGCCGAATACTCGGAAGAGTACCCTACCACTTTGTCCAACTTTGGCATGGGCATCAAGATTCTCAATTACTACCGACGGAAAGACATGGAAGACACGGCACGTCCGAAGCCAGAAGATGGAATTGGAGAAACATCGATTCTGTTACCGCAGGATAAGAGTCCTTTCTCTCTGTTTGGCCAAGTTGAGCCAGGCCAGCAGGTATTGACGCTCCACAACGCCATGTATAGAGCGCCAGTGTTCAAGCACAAGCCTGAAGAGACCGATTTCCTTGTTAGCAGAAGCTGGACTGGGGTTAATGGCCCCAGATACTACATGCGGACTATTCCCAACCTTATGGTGGTTGGCCAGCAGTTCCCATCCGTCGAAGTGCCCGGTACGCATGCCCGAAAGGTTACTGAAGCATCGAAGAAGCGACTCAAGATGCTGGCGTTCAGATTGTACCGAAAGGGACAACAGAGAGGAGCGCGACAACCTTGGGTTAGTAACGAAATGATCAAGCAGCATCTTCCAGGTACTGAAATTGCGCAAAATCGCTCTCGAATGCGCGAAATCATGAAGTACCAGAAGGACATTGGTACCTGGGAGCCTGTGCCTGGTGAGACTGTGCCTGAAGAACCAATTCTACGCACTTGGATAAAGCCGGAAGACGTTTGTCTTATTGACTCCATGCATGCTGGTGACAAGCAGCTTCAGGATGCCGGTATCAAATCGAATGAGATCCGTGATGACGATGATGAAGCAGACAACGAAAACGCTGATGTCAAGTTGGCACCATGGAACACCACGAAGAACTTCTTGAACGCATGTGCCGGCAAGGCGATGCTGGAGCTTCATGGAGAAGGCGACCCTACTGGACAAGGCTTGGGTTTCAGTTTCATCAAGGTCTCGATGAAGGGTGGCTTTAGGGATGTTGGTGAGAGTGCCGCTGATCGACTTGACAGCAAGAAGATGAAGGAGCTTGGCGGTCACAGCTACAACGTACAGCGCCAGCAGGTTATGTATGAGAACGCCATCAAGCGTATCTGGAACAAGCAGAAAGAGAGTCTGTCTGCTCAGAACCCGCCTTCCGATACCGAGGACGATGTCGATACGGCCGTGCCTCGCAACAATCTCCCACGCCAACGCTCTGAGATGGGAACGCCAGCTACAATGCGCCATGACGATGAGACAATGTCACAAATGTCTCGCAATAGCAATGCAGACAATCGCGGCAAGAAGCTCAAGATCACACGAACTATCAAGAACAAATACGACGAGTATGAGGACGTCACGGAAATTATCACAGATCCAGCTGTCATTCAACTCTACATCAAGCACAAGCGCCAAGAGCGTCTGCTGAACATGCGTATCGAAGATATCAAGCCCACCGGCGACCCCGAAGTAGACAAGGCCCAGCAGATCAAGCTCAAGGCCGAACTTGCCCGTCTGGCCCGCAACATAGAACGTCGCGAGGGCCGCGAAAAGGCAAAGGGTCTACACAAATCGCAGACAGGAGAAGGAGGCGTAACCGGTGGTCCAGGAAAGGGTGGAGCAACACCTCGCAAGTGCGCTAACTGCGGCGAGGTGGGCCACATCAAGACAAACAAAAAGTGTGTTAACAAGTTCTCTGAAATTCCTCTCACTCTTTTATCATTTGGATCGTTTTTTGCTAACAATGTTTCAGGCTATGTCCTCTTCTTAATGGCCAGAGGAAACAAAACGACACTTTCAAGGATGCGAATGCTGCGTCACCGGCTACTGCTACTGTTCCTGCCACTCCTTCTTTTGCTGGTTCGCCGTCTTGAAATCGGGAGCAGTCTTGGAGATCGTGTTTATGGGTCTATCTCTTATCGCGATGGTGTAATGGCGGTTCCGTGGCACTGCTACTCGTCAGCTTTGCGTTCACGTTGGTATGAGACGGAGACGTGGTACAAGTATCACCTTTCCAACAAGCGCATTTGCGCTATGATGTGCTGAGTAGCAATGAGGACGGCTCCTTCGTGTACATGCAAGTATGGAAAGGAATATCATGCTTGCCATCTCACTGATCCAGGGCTGGATTGTTTGGGCTTTACGGAAGGTGTGGTGAAGCGCTGAGGAAGTGTGTTACATATTATTCTTTCTTTCTTCCTCTCTTGAGAAGAGAGTTTTCGTTCGAATGCATAGCGACGGTGTTTTGGGACGCTGCATTTAATCTTCATCACGCAAAAAGGGACACATATTTATAGTTGTCAGTCATTAGGAACTGTACAGGCAGAAAACCGAACCCGAGTCAGACAGGGAAGTTATCAACTATTAAAGAGCCGTAGGGTCGAACAGGAGGTTATAAGACAATTTGTCTAGTGAACATCCTATTTATTTTCCTCCTCCATCTCGAAATCAAAGTCTCCAAAATACACACATAGAGCCTATCTTCATTAGTATCGCTATTAAGATCATGATAATCTATTTTCACTTACCTTACTAGCACCCATCATAGCATAATGTGCCACCTCGAGCTTCTTGCCATCCTGACCATATCTGGCAATTTGATTGAGATCCGACGTCCTCGGCAGGTACAATACCACTTCATTGCTCACTTTGGTAAAGGCTTTGTAGAGCTGGTCAAGATTATACGGTTCCATCTTTGTAAGATCAAAGACATTCTCTGCACCATACTCGGTCCCTGTACCCTATCAGCAATGCATATCAATAAAACGGTATTCCCAATACAAACCTCCCCACGGCGGACTCGCAAACACTACGACATTCTTCTGGCCGGAAAACCTATTGATAGCATCGAAGCAATCGGCATTGAGCCAGAAAATCTTGTTGCTCACCCCGTAAATCTCGGCATTGTGCTTTGCGCACTTTAGCGTCCTCGCATCTTTCTCAATCGCAAACACGCGTTCCCACCGACCAGACCGCGCAAGCGCAATGGCGTTGCCGCCTACGCCCGCAAACGCGTCGACAATGACTGTTTTTTCTTTAGGTGCAGACTCGGCAATGTGCGCAGCTATCTTGTTGGCTATGGGTTCTGGGGTTACGCCGAACCAAGCGTCTTCGGTCATCCAGATGCCTTGGTCATAGTTTTCCCAGATTTTGAAGCGTTGGAACCAGTATCTGTGCGACCATTAGAACTATTTTTTATTTTTGAAGAGATCACGTCATAAGTGAATATAAGGGACGGGGGAGTAAACAATACTTTTTGAGGTGTTCGGGGAATTGCTCGACGCGGGACCACTGGTCTACGTCGTTCTCATCTGCGTTGTCGCTCATTTTCTAAGAAAGTAGTTTCTCACTGCTTGAAAGCACTGTAGTCACATAGACCACACGCTGAAAGTTTCAAAAAAAAAGAAAAAAAAAGTTCAAGTTGCGTAGTCGAAAGATAACCAAGCGCGGTAAGACAAACCACAATAGTTCCTAAACCCCACCTTACCTCATCCAGCCTAGCCCCACCCCCAGCACACGGATTCCCCTTTGCCTGCACTTGCGTCAAGCCACATGTTATATCGACAGACCGTCCAACACCCAAACTCCCCACCCTCCACACACATCACCTCAAACCAGCAATCACAACATCACACACACACTCTATCCAGGCCATGTCCGTCTTTGGCGCCCTAAACCGCTTTATATCGCGGCTCGATGCCGCACCCCTCCCCGACGACACCGGCACGCAGCACCAATCGTCGACGAATGGCGCGTACGGCTTCCAGGTGCTGCGCAATGCTAATTTGGAGATTCCGCTTGAGCCGTGGTTTGATTTTGTGATTGGTATTAATGGGAGGACTATTGTGAGTTCACCTTTTTTTGAATATTCTTCGTAGTGTAAACTGTTTTGGTTATGAGGGTGGGGAGATGGGAGAGAGAAAGCGTAGGTGTAAAGGGCGAAGGGGGGAAGGAATGCCCAGACGGAGAAAAAATGGATGTAGTTCAAGGGAGAGTTGTGCTTTAGAACAGTGTATGTTTTTTATTTTATTTTATTTTGCTAATTTGACATTTCTTGCACAGGATAATCCGGATCCCAATCTCTTTACGACAGAGGTGCGCAATTGTGCCGGGACAACTATTAGCTTGGGTATTTTCAGTGCAAAGGTACGTTCCCATTATGTTTCATTAACGGCGGCGGCGGCGGCTCTTTGGGTCTGTGTCCTTCTTCTTTCTTTTGGTCGACTAAATACTTGGAGCCGCATTAAGTGCGTCATATTTCACGGGAGATTTTGCTTTTATGCAACGGGTCAATTTCCCAAAAGCATATTTTTTGGGCCAAAAAACGTCCCGAGCACACGTCAACCCGGCTGTCATGGCTAAGCTTTTTTACTTTGATTGCTTTTATTCTTTATCTATTTATTTTTGATTTCCAAATTAAACGGGGAATCTAAACTAAAGCCGTTGTGTAGGGCCAGAAGATTCGCGAAGTCTATCTTCAGATCCCAGCAGATCAACCCACGCTAGGAATCGCCCTGCAATGGTCACCACTCGCCGTTGCAGAAGATGTCTGGCATATCCTAGATGTAGCCCCGAACTCGCCCGCAGATGCCGCAGGACTACTTCCCTACGGTGACTACGTCATTGGCAGCCCCGAAGGTCTCGTGCGCGGCGAGTCTGGACTCGGCGAGCTTGTCGAAGACTTTCTAAACAGGCCGTTGAGACTCTATGTTTACAACCACGAGTACAACGTGACCCGACCCGTGACTATTACGCCGACGCGAAACTGGGGCGGTGAGGGTGCATTGGGTTGCGTCCTCGGTTTCGGTGCGCTGCATCGTATTCCAGCCGGTCTAGACGAGCCTCCGCCAGCTCCTGGGGAAACCTTCTTCTCGGCAGGCGATGCTAGCGGAACTACGTCGTTTGACGAAAAACGTCCCTTGGTGTCTTCCATGGGCATTCCTGCTCAGTCGGGTGCACCAGCTGAGCTCTTCGTCCCAGCCAACATGGCGCTACCGGCCAAGTCGCCTCCTCCCCAAGGCACCGCACCCCCGCCTAAAAAGAAGGGCAGAGCGCACCATGTGGCCAGTACGGCGACTGGTGGCGGTGGACTGGATGACTACTTCAAGGAAGGCGAGCAGAAGAGTCTGGAGCAAGATTATGCACCGACGAAGGGCAGCGGCGTGCCTCCTCCGCCCAAGGCTGGTGGTCCGCCTAGAGGACCTCCAAAGAGTGGTGGTGCAAGTAGAACAGGTACACCACTACAAGGCGGCGACGACGATGCTGAGAGTTCAACTGGCGCTGGTACAGAAGAAACAGCATGATTAGACTACATTGAATGTTAGTAAACAGTCAAACTTGCTCGTTTCCAACGTAGAAATACCACAATTGGAAATCCAAAAGAACCAAGAAAAAAACATACCTTTTAAACACCAACCATCCTTTTTCCCTTTTCCAATCCTTCTTCACCATTTCATTCTTCAGCTTCAAAATCCAACTCCTCCCTAAACCGACTCGTCCGCTTCGTCATCGTCACCATCTTCCTCTCCACAACACTCTCGTTACTGCCTCCGCCCCCATGATGCGTCATAAACGAATCTGTCCGCTTTTGCGCCTGCGGCCGCTCTCCCGCCGTGGCATCGACGGCCGTCGTGCTGCCTGAGGCTTGCTTGCGGCCGCTTAGTCGCTCGAATGACGACAAGGGAGATGAGGCTTGGGGCGAGATGGGGGATTGGACGGGTGTGGTGTCTGGGGAGGAGGAGGCGGAGAGTGAGGTTTTGAGTTTGGTGGTTAGGGTGCGGAAGATGGGCATTTTGTCGGTATGTATGTATGTGTGTGTGTATATGTGTAGTGTTCAAGTTGTTGTTAGGTTGTCGTTGTTGTAGTCGTAATGATGGTGGATCCCGTGTGTGGAGCGTGTGTGTGTACGTGTGTATGCGCGTAATAGGGGTGGGTGGGTGTGTTGGGATATCCAAGGAAGTTTATATGTATCAGGTATAATATTGACCGAAGGTATGTAAGAGAGAACAAAAGGTTCTAGACTTCTAGACTCTTGGTTTTTTTTTAAAATCCCCCGTTCCAGGTACAGACGGCAAGGTTAATCGCCCAACGGAGAGCGGATCTGTATACCGGGATGGGGCGGCGGTAGCGGGGGGCACGGTACGAGGGGGCCAAACGGGAGGGATACGAAAAGGTTAATGCAGAAACACGCGAGGGCACAACCTCGCACCTAAATACCTTTTTTTATTTATTTTTGTTTCCTTTCGCCTGCCTGGCCCTGCCCGCCACCACCATATGCAGCGTAAGATAGAAAGAACCCACCCCCTCCCTAATTTAGAGGGCACGCGAGCGGAGCGAGGGGCGGCGGCGGACATATGTCAGGGGTGTGCGTATGTGTGACTTGCAAGCGTTACCCGCACTTGCCCTTGCCCACCCCGCCAGCCGCCCTCCTTGCCTAATTTCCTTAACTGAACTAGTAACTAATTACTCCACAACACGCAAGCATACACACTGACATACCACATGGTCAACCGCTCCGCTGTCCGCCCCCGTGTTCCCTGTAATGGAGGGAGGGGGGCTGGCCAAGCGCCAATCAGTAATGCAAAGAAGGTAAGACGGCGGCGGTGGTGGATCTCTCTTAGCACAGGGAACCTGCCGTTTGAAACTACTGCGCGTCTTTATTGACCAAAAAAACTCGAGGGTACAAATACATTAGGCGCTACTTTTTGGCGTTTTGGCCTGGTGGGCTCCGGTATAAAGCTAGCAGTGTTGGGGTTGGATTGGTCCTGCCCAGCCTGGCCTGGTATCGGTGGGGTTGTGTCATTCCTTTTCTTTCTTTGGCGGTTGGTTGCCGCAGAGAGTAAGGAGGAGGGGGGACCCACAGCGGCTACAGTAGTAAGTAAGTAAGCACATGTTTGTGTGTGTGTGTGTGTGTGTCGTGCGTTTTGCCTTGCATGCCCCAAGGATTATTGAAAGTGTGTGTGTGTGTGCCGGTCGGTGTGTGGGGTTGGGGCATCTGCAAAGGCCAGGCCCTGCGCTAGAAGCGCCGATCGGGTCAACTGGGGGCTTGTTTTTATGTAGTATGTGTTTCGTTTATTTGAAGTTTCCGAGAAAGAGACAAAGGTTCCGCGGCGGGGAGCAAGGAACGGAGACAGGGGACGGACGGAAAGGAAATGAATAACGGTTGCCCAGGATGTGTTGTCTTCTTGTTTCTACATGAACTGTGGAGATGTTTGTTTTATGGGGAGAGGGGGGAAGGGTGTGTGCATCGTGGGAAAATGGGAGCAGCATGACAATGACATGGCATTTGCATGAGCTTTGCACAAACCAAGATGGATTGGTCGGCACATGACTTGTGAGATTGGTGACGATCTGCAGTTGCATGGCGGTATCATCAAGAAGCAGAAGCGCTTCTCTCGTCAAAACCCCGTCAGCTGGTCTTCGCCCGGTATCATTAGTCTGATCTACACCGAGCCATATCCGGACGGCGGCTTGTTGACACTATGTCCTTTGAGCCAAGTGTAGCGATTGGCTTGCAAACAAGACTATACGTATTTAACGTGTATTAGGAGACGGGCTTGGCTTTTCCATGCTCGGGCAAAGAAGCTTCCCTCCCGCTCACTTCACCGCCATATGTACCTTGCCGGCATCTGCGTCCCTTCTGCCATTATTTGCTTGTTCCGTGATTGGCCCAATCAGGAAATAAAGTGTGATTGGTCTGACAACAGGAAACATTGACGAGAGGTAGAGGTCATGCGCACCCTCCATACACGCAACAAAACGATAACCCCTCCTTTTTCGATGGCCACGAATCGCAAAACTTGCCAGCAGGCAGGCGATTTTGGTCTTTCTTGACTACAGTCCAGAGTCCGGTCTGAGGAGCGGCGTCGCGTAGGTGTGCTCGAATCGTTACTTCCGAATTCGTCATGGCTCTTTTATCCGGATGACTATTATAACCGCCAATCGATACGAATCAGTCAACGCTTTGTCCGTGCAGCAGACAGTGGCGGCGGCAGCTGCCCCCTTTGTTCGCCATTCTTCAGCAGCCGACTATACGTATCCTAACGTTGATTTTCCGGGACCCAAGACGCCCGTTCAGCCCAAGCCCCCCACATCGCTTCGTTCCCTGCAGTAGGCAACGGCCAAAATAGATATCTTGCTGCCGGCTTTTTGCGACCAGCCGAAATCCTACCAGCTATTCCTCTCTTGCTCATCATCCGCAATCTCCCCTCTCGTGTTCTTCACTCTCAACAGAGTCTGGCCATTCTAGACCGATCCTACGCCTTCATCGTATCAAGAGTAAGCGTTTCGTTACGATAGTAGTTTGGCCTTGGCATGGACGCCCACTTCCCAACACCCGTGAACTGACATGTGACGTATACTTAGCTCCTGACACTCACAGACTCCCGCCCACATTAAACCACGGCTCAGTCACCGCATCTTTTTTCCTTTGCCGAATCGGCGCCGCCCCAGCCTCACCACCACTCTGTCACGAGGGCGGGTGTCGAGCTTTTTTGATGCTGACGTAGCCTAGGATGATAATGTGGAAGACAGAAGCTCGAGTCCATTGCATAGTGCATGCTTGACGGCTTGATTATCGGATCTGTGCTGTGCAGGCTGGAGAGACCAAAACATCATAGCAGTGTGCATATCCGCACTTGACTTGTATTCGCAGACGTAATCTATCTCTGCATCTCTTCATTCATCATGACTGCAGCACGGAGGACTTTCCGTTCCTTGATGCAGTATTTCAACCTGCTTTTGAGTAGTGCTTACTTGCACTGCTCTTGAAAAGTAAACATAGTAAAACGCCGTCCAATCCGTTGTCCTAATAATGCTGGAGAAAACGCCGGTACTTAGATCCAAGGCCCAGGAAACGTGTGGGGGGCCGTAACAGAACGCCAATAAGCAATACCAAGATCAAAAATCGCAGAAAGTCCAAACCGTTTCATCTAATGTCCAGCTGGAAGGGCTTAAACTTGGCTCCAATGGTGCTGCACCGTGGGCATGTCGGAGCGCGACCGCGATTATGCTCGCTGACCAGAACGTCGACGCACTCCTGGCACAGACCGCAGATGCATTCAGAGCATGCATAGCTGTCGCGCAATATGGACAGCTTCCGACAGGCAGCGCAGTATATTTGAACAGGAAATAGGGAGTTGGGAGACGAGTCAGAAAGGCCCTGCGAGGGCATATGAAAATTGTGGCCAGACATTGCTGATTCAATCGATGACTCGACAGAGGGAAAGGGCTGCAGATCCGACATGTCCGGCGGTGGAGGCGTCAAAGCATTGTTCAAGGGGGATGCGGTGTATGACTGGAGTTGTGAAGCAAAGTTGAAGGGTGGCATGGATGTTCGACTGTTCATCATGTGGGGTGAGTGATTGGGTGATTGCGGCACCTGGTTACGTCAGCTTTGATCATAAACCAGAGTGAGAAACCTACAGGGGTCAGGTCACGGCTATCCTCTTCAGTTGCTGAAGCAGCAGCGTCAATGAGGTCTTCCCACCGTTTGCCCATGATGGCAGCTGCTGTTGCAGGCTCAGCCGAAAATGCTTTTCGGTCATAGCTCATTCTCCGATTGTGCTCTTTTGATTTCTGGCGTTCATGTTTTCCTCGACGAGCATTCTGCCCTATGGATGGCTTGCGAGGCCGGTTCGGCTTAAGAGAGTGAGCTCCCGGAGGCAGAGTGGAAGAGCGACCGGGAGGCGAGCGCGCGAGGGAAGATGGCAAGAGCTCTTGCTGGATAGAGCCAGAGGTATAGTATGGTTCTTCGGTATTGCTCGGTGGGCCTACGGGGGTTGGGGCAAAGCGCGCGCGGGGCCTGAAGTTCTTCGAGTCTGGGTCGGATGCTGCGTCCTGTTCACAGCATGTGTTAGCCTTATGGTATGCAGGGAACGCTGCAGTGCGGCTTCTTACCGGATCTGAATCCCAGTCATACTCTGCACGGTGATTGTGTAACGAGGCCAGGGCAGCCGCAGCAGTCGCGGTAGGCAATAGCGATGGCCGACGCGTTTCGCCAGGCCCTCGAAGAGAATTGGCACCGAATTCGGACTCGAAGAAGGAATTGTGTTCATTATTGCTGTAATCATACGTTTGTGGCGCTGTCACTGCCGTCGTTGTAGGGGGAGGAGGAGGAGCTCGTTCTTGCGGTGGTGTATTGACCATTAACAGAAAACTTTCCTACGAGCGAGCAGATGATATTAGCATGTAATGTGGCTAATTTTTTTTTGATATTCTGAAAGCTCATACCTCTGTTGCTGGAAGCTTGGAAATATAGTGCTCTGGGTGAGCACGTCGAATGTGCTCTTGCATAGAGCGAAAGCGCTTCTCCTACACATGGTGGATTAGTCGGCAGCTGGGGCAAGGGGAGCTTCGAGGCGTGGGATGACGTGGGGTAGCTAGCTCTCGTGGGAGACTTACGCCGGTACAGCGCTTTCGGCAAGCTGAGCTATCATGGTTGCGCAGCGGGCAGACGACGACGTTGTTCTCGTCACTGACGGAGAAGGAGCTCGTAAGCGGTGCTGCGCGCGAAGGAGGCATGGCTGCAAGCATCAACGGCAGAAGCTTCTCGGAGAAGCAAAAATTGCGCGGGAAGCTCTAAGGCGGGTGAGGGAAGCTGTGTACGGAGGGCGCGCAGCTTCCAGCTGGTCGCGGCGACTACAGGCAAGGTGTGTCGAGGAGCTCTCTGGCTCACACTTAGTGGAGGAAGCTCTGAGCTGAAGTTGCTGCCAACTGCAGACAGAAGGGCAGGCGGATGCGGGGCAGCTACGCAAGGCCGCGGGGCTTGGGGAAGACCGAGTGAAAGCTTTATTCGAGGATGACGATGTGGCCATGCACTGCAGGCGCGGAGGAGGCGTCAATGGGCGTGCGCTGCTGGTGCTGGTGCTGTTGCTGTTTCTGCTGCTGCAGCTGCTGCTCGTGCTGCTGCAAAAGGCAGAGAGCTGTGTCGCCACGGCAAGCTTCCAGCAAGTGAGCAATCAGACCACAGCCCGGGATCGTGCCTGGGACCAGACGAAAGAACCGGGCAGTTTGGAGAAAGAGCTTTGTGCTGCCCAATGACCTATCGTTCCCATAGATTGTTGTGCGCTCCAATCAGACGGCGTCGAGTTGGAGAGCGACTCATCATCGGCACGAGGCTTCGCAGAAGCTCGAGTCCCGTGCACTGCCATAGCTTCAAGCCCGTGAATGCCACTGGACCAGCCCACACCCCGGAGCCTGTTCGTCTGCACTACAAGACCGGCTACGGCGCAACAAACGTGAAAAGATTTTTGCTCCCACTGCTGCAACCCCGAGCTAGCTGCACCCTCCGCCGGCAAGGCTGTCACTTTTGCACATGGCCGCATGTCCCATGGCGAAATCCGGCGCGGCTTGGTCGGGCGCCGGCAAGGACGAGAGAAAAATAGGAAGGAAGACAGGGGACGAGAAAAAAAAGTACCATCCTGCCAGCCGTGACTTTTTTTCTTTCTTTCTTTTTGCATGAACAGCCGGTGGGAGATTGCTGACAGAGCCAGGCGATAAGCGATTGTCCTCTGCGACTACCTTTGTAGTCTTGTAGTAAGTAGGAGTATTAGTGCCATGTCTTTAATTTGCTTCCAAATGTGGTTACACATGGCCTCGTGTGCACTTGCTCCTTCCTACCACGGAGCTCGTCTACAACTACCATATCCGCGTCCACCTTCCAAGCGTAATCTCGCTCCATGACAGCTTGACGCAGTATTGCCGTGCCCTGCTTTCTGGGACTGGCCCCTTCATGTCTCCCACCGTACCGCAGCTGCCTCGTGGTGTGCTTTGCCTCAACTGCCGCTACCGCCAACCATGTCGCTTTCAGTGCAGTCCTTAAATGGAGACACTTCCTTCCTTCTTACCTTCGACCCACCTGCAGCCCCACCGTCGTCCCCGGGCTTGTTTCCCGGTTCTTTTACGATTCTAGTTGACCGTAAGTTAGTCCAAGGTTTAGGCGGTGCCAGTCGCCCACACTTGTTCATCGTAGCATGTGATGCCCCTGGACGCATGCCGGCCATCTGCTAACGCTTTGTTTCGTGGGCAGCCTGGCTGACTGGGCCATCGATTATCCTCAACTCTGTCTTCTCACACTCGGAGCAAAGGGCAAAGCCGTCCATCTCGAATCTCCGAGACCTGGATCGCGAGCCTGACCTCGTGTTGATATCCCAAGACAAGCCCGACCATTGCCATGAAGCGACACTGCGTCAACTGCCACCAGACGGCGAGTCGACCATTCTAGCCATTCCCGCTGCAGCCAAGAAGATTCGATCGTGGAAGCACTTTCGTCCCGAGGCCGTACATGCCCTTCCACGATTTGCACAGGGAGATGACCGATCTGTCCATCGCATTGTGCTACCCCCACCTTCGGCTCGAGGAACGTGTGGTGAAGTGACGGTGACCTGGATACCTGCGAAACGCGACATCTCCAAGGTCCACCATGCTATTGGTATAACATATCGGCCTCCATGCACGGTGCTCTCTTCGCTCAGCCCAATGCACTACATTGATCTTCCCATGAGCCCGCCTCCGTCGCCAGGATCCCCGATGACGATTGCATCGTCGCCTCGCACCATTGTGCCCTCGCCGTACAACAATCGTGAAAAGACGCTGTCGGTCATCTACTCGCCCCATGGAGTTTCATACGACATGATACGGCCATATGCCAGCTCGTATCTTGTTTCTGAATCAGCCTTGCCTCTAACTGCGCTTCTTCATTCTTTTGACTGCGTCGAAAACCCATGGTGGCTTGGCGGCAACATATCAGCCGGGTCTCCGGGCGGGACTGAGATCGCCAAAAGCTTGTACGCAAAAGCTTGGATCTCTGCCCACGATGCAGACAAAGACAATCGTGGCTGGGCAGTCAAGCTGACGCAGATTGCACAGCATGCCGCGGGAGAAGTGAGGAAGATGCTCGACGAGGGCGTGGTGAGAAAAAAGTTGCCAAATACAGAAGTCATCACATTAAGTTCTGGGCAATGCTATCGGATTACTGCCGGCTGAAGCGCTGCATGTCGCAGGACAGAGTTGTTGTGGCATTAGCATCGGCCTTGCCAGGATGTGGGTGGCCAGACTAAGAATTGCTCATTAGCCACGTTGACCGAGAGAGTGGTGTAGAGAGGCCGAGACAGGGCATGAGCGCTGCATGGTCTTGGCCCCCATGGAGATGAGGTATGTTTGAGTCTGGTGTTGTGGCAGACGGCGAACAAGGTTGCTAGTAGGAGCCTAGGGCGTGGCTTGAAACGGTTCGCACTTTGTCGAGCTTTGTGGTCGTTTCTTGTTGCTAGCTAGTTCTATTTTGGGTGACAGGTCAAAGGCAGCAGTAGCGGGATAAGGATGGCAAGTGGTTAGAGATGGCGAGGATGCGGGTATAGTTGCAGTAGACAAGGCTGACGCAGGCCCATGAAGACGTCGAGAATGGACCCTGGCAGATGAAATGGCAGTGGGGTGCTGTGGTTTCACGTGCGCGTGCACGTGATGTTGGGTGCCCACCTGCGGCGCCCCTTTCTCTTACACCGCTCGCCTACCAAGGACTGCTTGGTAGTATCATGACGCTTTTGGCAACAGCAACAACAACAACAATAACAACAACGCAAGGAAGGGCGGCGGGAAGGGCGAAAGCGCAGTGTGTTTCGGAACAAAACACTCACATAGCAGAGGTGCTAGTACACATTGCAAGAAAGCAACGTTACCCTGGAGATTAGGGCGTAGGGCTAGCGGCGGACCTGGAGCTAGTCGTTGCCGGCCAGACGCCAGAAAGTGCGGCGCAGGCAGACAGGCAGGGCAAGGCCCGGCTCGCATGCTCAAAAGCCCGCTGCTTGGCACCACAGCAATGCCGGAATAGACGGATGCGGATGGACGGGCGCAGCATTGACAGGCGACACGCTCAAACAAAAAAAAAAGGCCTCTCGCCCTGTGTCGCCTGGCTGTGTGCATGTTTTAGCCATGCAAGGTGAGGAGAGAGCGTTCACAAACCGGGCGAGTGCGAGTGCCACAGCATGACGCCGCACCCGGGCTGCTGGGACTATTGGTGTGGCTGAGGGACGCCGGCTGTTCTTAATCCAGACGCGCAATCTCCCCGTACGACGGCTATGGAGCAGAGCGTTTGCGCTGACATGGCGCAACACGACGCCAGGGAAAAGACGACAGCTCTAATGGACAATTAGGGAGGCATTTGCTGCACCAGCGCAGCGATCCGCAGGGCCTGACAGGGGCGGGGTCGGTGGAGTTGCACGCTGCTCGTTGTCGGCCGGTGTATGAATGGAATGGCTGTGAATGTGGATGCAATCAGGCACTGTCCAAGCGCCAAGCCTAGCGCAAGACGGAAGTCGGGTCACGGCGAGCGAGGGCTGACGGGCGCAGAGCTGCCAACTATTCGAGCTTCACACCCGCCGGCTTCTGCTACTCCTCGAGCTCGACTACACTCCATCCACACACATCCACACACATCCACGCCCATTCTTGCCGACCCCACGTTGCTTCTGCCCTCGACACCCGCCCGCCCGCGCACAGAGCCACAGCAAGTGAGCGAGAAAGAGACATAGTCGTCACCCTCTCGTCCCCCTTTGGACCGTCGTGCTCCGGTACGGTGCTGCTCCTCGCATCGTCTGCACCACCCGACCCACTCCCCATCCCCCTCCCACACCGCACACACTGGCTTCTCACGCCTCGTCGACCCCGACGACGCAGCGCTCGGCGAAGGCTGCCTCTTTGATGAGCGTCACCATCCATGAGTCGCAGATGATGCCCGCCTATGCTACCGACTCAAACGGTCGTTCTTCCCTCGCACATGGACAAACCGCCGCGTCGACTACACCGCCACCCAGGGACTCCTTCACCAATGGCAACTCGCAGCCCATGAACGCAAAGCTCACCAATGGCATGAACACGACGCACGCACATCCCCACGCACGTTCAACCAGGCCCGAGAGCATCGATAAGCGCTTGTCGCACGAAGAAAGCCGCTCCAGCTGGCACCGAGGCGACTCATACGACCCAGACACCATGCCCAAGTCGTCCGACACGCAGCGCTGGTCGACTGAGCGACCGGCCAGAGACGACGGCTACTTCGCGTCGGTACACAGCACAAAGACCAAGGACAGACTGTGCGGTAGCACAACCCACGTCGAAATGGGCCAAATAGACATAGGCGATGCTACAAGGGAAGCGAGCAAAGACTTTCACGTCCCCCACGTGGGTTCAGTCCCTAACGCTCCCACTTCGTCATCGCCCCAGTCTCAGGCCGAAGCTGGCACACCCAGCTTGCAGGTCCCAACCAACCAAGCTCAGCGTGCCTCCTCCCCACCCACCTTCACCAATACCAGTAACAACAACAACAGCACTCCCGGGCCATCACAACATCCCTACCGTCTGCAACAACGTCACACGCTCGAGGTGCCCAAGGTGCAATCCTCGCGCGCTCGTGAAAGCCAGAACAACACCGACGACGTCATCAGCGCAAGCGGTAGATTCTCGCCCAGCCACCCCCACAAGCGCAGAGGTTCCATGTCGCTTGTGCGCAGGAACACGCGATCCATCAACTCTGACATGCCTCCCGAGGAAGTGCCGCAGGATGATGAAGCTGCACGCTGGGCTGAACACATTCGTCAGAAGCGGGCCAGCAAGAGGAAGCGCAAAGAAGACGAAGATGAAGATCGCGTCGTGGTAGGAACAAAGGTGGATCAAAACCACGTCAATTGGGTCACGGCCTACAACATGTTGACCGGTATCCGCTTCACCGTCTCGAGAACAAACGCCAAGATGGACCGAGAACTTACCGACGCCGACTTTGACGCGAAGCACAAGTTCTCGTTTGACATGTACGTGCCGACTGGCTTTCCTGCCGAGACGAAGCTGTTGCTCGAGTTCAGTTTCACTTCGTCTGCAAGGCCTGCTTTCTTTGAACCCCTGACATGATACTAACAACCTCGCAGAACCGGCAACGAACTCACGCCTTCCGCAAAGTACGACTTCAAATTCAAGGATTACGCTCCATGGGTGTTCCGCCACCTGCGTACCATTTTCAAGCTTGACCCTGCCGACTACCTCGTATCGCTAACCAGCAAGTACATCCTTTCCGAGCTCGGCTCGCCCGGAAAGAGTGGCAGCTTCTTCTATTTCTCCAGAGACTACAAGTACATCATCAAGACCATTCACCACGCTGAACACAAGTTCCTTCGTAAGATACTCAAGGACTACTACAACCACGTACAAGAAAACCCTAATACCCTTCTTTCCCAATTTTACGGCCTGCACCGCGTTAAGATACCCTATGGACGCAAGATCCATTTCGTCGTCATGAACAACCTGTTTCCCCCGCATAGAGATATTCACCGCACATTTGATTTGAAAGGTTCAACCATTGGACGAGATTTCAAGGAAGAAAACTTGGCTGCCAACCCTCGGGCAACACTCAAGGACCTGAACTGGTTACGCAGAGATCAGCACCTCGAGCTGGGGCCGGTGAAGAAGAAGATGTTCATTGAACAGATGCAAAAAGATGTAAAGCTCTTGCAGCGTCTGCACATCATGGACTACTCACTTCTAATTGGTATCCATGATCTCGAGAAGGGCAACGAAGAAAACCTGCGGGACAAGACCCTCAAGGTCTTTTCACCTGGCGGCGAGGAGTCACCGGATCAGCCACCTAATCAGCTCATGCGCACACCATCCAAGCTGGAGAACGCGCGCAAGGCACGCGAACTAAGGCAGATGGTCAAGACACAAAAGCCAGTACCCATGGGTCAAACGTCAAGTAAGATGCCAGATGAGCTGGATGATCCTAACCGTGACTTTTACTTTTACTCGGACGATGGTGGCTTCCGGGCTACTCACGAGGATAACGCGCCCGGAGAGGAGATTTATTACCTTGGTATTATCGACTGCCTGACACACGTAAGTTTGCTAGCATCATCCGGACTGATTGGTTGGTGACTAATATTTCTCTAGTACTCGTTCATCAAGCGCATGGAGCACTTCTTCAAGGGTATCGCGAACACCGAGTCTCAAATATCTGCCATTCCTCCAGAACGATACGGAGATCGCTTCATCAAATTCATCAGCGCCGTCACCAAGACCAAGGAGGCAGCCGAGCGTGAGAAGCAAGAACAAGTGACAAACGAACTCAACGATCTCTCGCTTGATGGCGTTAGTGCAACTCCTAACCAGCGGTTGTCAACTGAGCGTGTCATTGAGAAGGCTGAGCATCAAGCCGATCGTTCGCGAAGACACGGGCAGAATGAAGAGGATGTACCCAATTTCCACATGCGGGCAGTACGTAGCCCATCGGCAGAGAGAGGCGAGATAGGCACCACACTTCCCGTAGTTGAGGAGGTCGGAGAATCATCCAGCGTCGGTGGACACAGCAGCCGCAGCGCAACAGACAATGCAGCTGGTGCGAGCGAGCACAACGAGCGAACGTCGTCATTACCATCGCAGTCTGCAGGTACACCCTACCTTGGCCCACCACAACTCCAGGCAAGAGCCAGGTCACAATCAAGAGAAAGGGATCAGTCGCTCGGGAGGGCGCCACCAACGCCACCAAAAGACGCTGGACGTCCTCCCACACCGCCAAAGGATGACTACATGTCCAACAGGCATTCTGGCCCCCCAACACCCCCCAAGGAAGACAAGAGCAGAGGAGGCATCCCCCGATCGTCGATAGACAAGGACCTCCCACGAACCCCTCTTGAAACCACGATCCGTGTCAACTAAACAGGAAAACACATCCCAGGCGATCGAACCAGGAGGGATCCGTCTTTTTATTCAATGTAAACATGTCTCTTTTTCTTTTCCTTCAATTTTTTATGTGTGCGTCTTTGTCCATTCTACTCCTGTTAATTCCACCAACCAACCAACCAACCCATTCGAATCAATATCAAAAACTTCTTGTTTACATCTTTTTTTTTTCTCTATGTCGGGAGTTTTTTTTCTTGGTTTCTTGCATAACCACTCCACACCCAAACAACCCCAAACCTCTGTCTCTCCGTCTCTGTCTTGTGGGTCGTCTTGTTGTCAAAGCAACTGGAGGAGTTTTTTTCCTCCTCTTCGCTTTTGTCTTCATCTCCTATGTTCTTTTCCTTTTTTTTTTTTTTGCAAAGCCAACACTCTTATCTTACATCATCCATTTTGTTTTTGTGCGTTTGCGAATGCATGATACCATGAGTTTTGCTCAATCCTCCCTTCGACACCTCCCCCTGTCTTGATTGTTAGATCAGACTGGAGATAGTTGTCCTGCGGGATATCGGATCTGCTTGTCTTTGTCTTTTTTCTTTTCCTTTGTTCGTTTTGTTATGCTGCTGCTGCTGCTGCTGCTACTACTGTTTTCCTCTGGGAAGGGGTTGAATCGGTTTGTATAGTGTTGGTTGCTGCTATGCATACGTGTGCGAGAGGGAGAAAGGGAAAATGGAAGGGAGGGAATTGGGGAAAACTGGTCTTGTTTTCCTTTTTCCTCCTTTCTTTGTGTTGGAATTTTGGTGTTTTTTCTTTTCCTTCCGGATGCGGGTTCTGGAAGTCAAGTCGGCTTTGGCAAAGATTGAATGGCAGCGGCGTAGGAATATGCAAGCGTGTGCGCATGTATATATATATGTGTGTGTGTGTTTGTCTGTGGATTTGGGACAGAGCTGGTGGGAATAATAAGTCGTTTTGTGAATTGGAAAGAGAGAGAGAGAGAGGATATACTTAGCGGTGCTTGCGAGAAAAAAAGGCACACACAGACAGATGGACAGACAGACAGAAAGGGAGAGATCATGGGCTGTAAGCAGTAGCGGCGCATTAACTGGTAGATAGATGGCAAACAAATTCGAATGCATATATATTTCACATTTCTCTCCCAGTTCAAACATATGTGTTACATGGTCCAGAAACATTTAGGCACAGTTTAAAGTTGATAAATATAACGTTGGATATGTTTACGTCGTCATGCTTGTTGCATTATTCAGAAGATTCAAGACCGTAATGGCCTTAGTCTATCCATCATAGTCTACAATGGTGCTACTACTACTACTACTGTTCTTCCACCCCCTTCAAACGGCCCCGCTTACTTGTAAAAGTCAAACTTATCCGCTTCTGTCGCTCCCTTGACCTGGCTCGTGTATGCCTCCTCCAAATCGCTCTGAATGATGTTGTATCGGTTCTTGCGTACAGCCCTCAGACCCGCTTCTTGCATAATGGCTGCGATAATGGCACCAGAAAGTGGGTCGTTGCGCACAATCAAGCTGTCGAGATCTACCTCGGGTGACAGGCTCATCTTGCCAGCAATCGTCGAGAAAATCAAACGGCGCTCACGGCGGTCTCGCAGCGAGGGAAACTCAATCTTCCTGTCAAGACGACCAGGTCGGAGAAGCGCGGGATCCAGAGTGTCGGCACGGTTGGTGGCCATGATGACCTTGACGTTGGACGTCTGATCGAAACCGTCCATCTGATTAAGCAACTCGAGGAGAATACGCTGCACTTCTCGGTCGGCACCCGTCTGCGCGTCGAAACGCTTGGTAGCGATGGCGTCAATCTCGTCGATAAAGATGATGGATGGCGAGTTCTCTCGCGCCATTCGGAAGACATCGCGGACCATACGTGGACCCTCACCAAGGTACTTTTGCACAAACTCAGACCCTACCACACGGATGAACGAAGCAGTTGTGCTGTTCGCGACAGCCTTGACCAACATTGTCTTTCCGGTACCAGGGGGACCGTAGAGCAGCACACCACGCGGTGGGTCAATACCAATCTGCTTGTACAGGTCAAAGTGTGTGAGGGGCAGTTCGACGGCTTCCCGGATTTCCTGCTTCTGCATATCCAGACCTCCCACGTCGGCGTATGTCACGTCGGGCTTCTCATCCTGGCCAAGCATGGCAATTGACGAGTCGGCCTCGGGGGGAAGAATGTCAACAAGGGCATTCGAGTGGCGATGGAGGGCGACGGATGAGGATGGCTTTAGTAATTCGCGGTCGAGGGTGGAGAGGATGCGAACGACATAGTTGGAACCAGTCGATGATTGTACGATGCCGGTGCTGTTCATGTCAGTCTCGTGACGCAACCGGTGTATTGTGTGTAGGACTTACTTCTGGTCAATTGCCTCCATGAACTGTCCGATGACCAGTGGCACACTCTGAATGCGTTTGATCTCCTCCTGTGCCCTCACCAGCTCGCGCTTCAGACTCCGCTGCTCATCCTTGATGTATTCTTCCTGAAGGTGGATGTATCTGCGGCTGTTAGCCACTTGCTGTTCAGATATGAGACGCGCACTACGCACTCTAATTGCCGTTGTAGCTTCTTGAAGGTGGAGTAGTCGTCGTTTCCCTCGGTCGAGAAGCCCTCCAAGGCATCGAAGTTTGGTATCGATGACGGGAGCTGCTTCTTGTGCGGCGGGACTGTGTTGGCCGGGTTCTCGACGGCGGCGTCAGCCATGGTGATGGAATTTGAATAGTCTCGGTATAGATGAGGGTTCGGGTTCTAACGGGTTGCTGGTTGGAAGACTGTAGCAACTGGTGATTCGACGTGTTGGGGTATGGGTGAGGCGGTGCTTGTCAGTCGCAATGGTGCTGAAGCTCATGGAAGGCGCGAGCCATCGGGGGTTTGGGGGGGCGCTACCGCCGACATCACGTGAGGGCATGATCTCACAGCGCCCAGTTGCTTCAGACAAGACATATGGCAGGGGGGAAGGCAAAAGCAACTTTGCGATATATCAGGCTACATATAAGCTGCATGACGCACCCAGAAGTTGCATACAGTAGGATCACGATACATGGACCTGACAGCTTGGGATTGGCGCGCTCGCCGACTGGGTTGGGTTAGGTATGGCAGGTGAATGGTCATGGACCCTTGTCGACTACTACTCAAAGCAGCGAACGACACCAAGGAACGGCATGGCGGGGAGCGACGAGGGGAATGCCGGGTGGGCATCTCTTGTGAAGGAAGGCCACGGTATTCAAGCACGTATAATGCTGGGGCGGCGCGGGCTCCCGAGATTCGAGGCGGCCAGGCCCCAGAGGGAGATTGGCTCGCCAGAGATCAACCGGCGTACTACTAGGTGGGCAGAGGCAATGGGAATTGGCAGCAATGGCCGGGGGACAGTGGGAATTGCAGAGTCGGGGGCCAGCGGGGCCAAACACCATGGGCCAGGGCATATAAGTCGAGGGGGGCCAGGACAGGCAGAGGGACTCGGTGTGGCGCTCTGCTGGGGGGTCAGACGGTCGGGCTGGGCGATAGTAGTCAAGCGGTCTGGCGGGTGCCCACTCTCGACGCCCAGCGCAAGCGACAAGTGCAGGCACAAGGTGATGTAATAAGTGGAGAGAACGAGCAGATTCCGTGTCACGACGGCCAGAGACGCGGAGGATTCCAATTGAGTTAGGCCTAGGCTTGTGAGCTGCCGGAACGCAGGCACTCGACTGGCCTGTCGTTGTCGCGACGCGCGAACGCGTCTTCCTGCTGGTCGGATGCGAGTGGACACGGCCTGGGAATCTGACGTGCGAGGCTCTGCGGCCGTCGTGTGTCTACCCGTGCTGGTCCTCTGGCCGTCCGGGAGTCGTAGTCGTCGCCTGTCGAAGCCTCTGGCCAGCCTGCCATGCTGGATGAGGCTAGAGGGCTTTGCTTGGCAACAGCGCCCTTCTCGCTCCACGTCCGCTCCTCAGCACCGCATAGTCCGCAAAGCGCGTCTGCGCTACGTGAACATCTCGACTGCCCCCGGAGCCACGCCATTCCGCCTTGCCCTGATGACAAGAGCATTCTAGCGCTACTCTCTCATATTGCCGCACTGTGTGTTTGCTGCTCCCGCTCGCCGCTCTCTGCTGCTGCTGCTGCGTGCCTGTCCGGGGCTGGGCTTTCGTCCATACCCGCTGCTGCTGCTCCCGCCAGCAGAGGCGCGTCGTCCATCTCACCATCAACTTGCTTGCTGACGCCGTGCTCGCCAGGTGCTTCCCAAGCCCACTCACGTGCCTGAACACACACACGCTCCCTCGCCGCTCTCCTCGGCGGACACGCGCCTTTTCACTCGTTCCCGCCGCGACCATCGCCCGTCGGCCCTAGTCGCGCTCCACCATGGACTTCCAGTCTCCCCAGAACACCATGTACGACACCTCGAGCTTCATCGATCCTAGCGCCATCGCAAACCCCCAGATGAATGGCGCGCGCCCCTACAACCCAATGCCCCAAGTTCCTCAGAAGCGAGACTCCACCGGCGCCGCCCTCTCTCTATCCCGCTCACAGACACCCTCCCAGCAGCCCCAATTCGGCTTCCAGCACCAACAGCCATTCGCCAACACGCCCTCGCCCACCATGTCAAGCCAGCACTTTGCGCCCGGCCAGATGGGCGGCCAGCGGATGCAGACTGCCTCGCCCGCGCAAAACCCCCATGCGCCCCAGATGTCGCCCATGGGCTTCCAACCCTCGTCTATGAACCAATCATTCAACGCAAACTCCGGTAACCAATTCCCCGTTCAATCGGTCCAGCTGTCACAAAATCTGCAGAGTCGCCAGCAGGAGGCGCAGAGGCAGTACGCAATGCGCCTGCAACAGCAGCAGCAGTTGGGCAACCTCGCCGCGAGCAACATGGCTGCGCGACAAGGACAGCAGCCAGGCGCACAGATGCCCGGCGGAATGCAAAACCCCATGCAGCATCCTGGTATGCAACCAAACATGATGCAAGGTCAAGCACAACAGCCAAACCCCCAGGTCCAATATCAGCAGTTTCTTAAAAACGTTGCAGCGCTATATGCTCAGCAAAATCGGCCGTTTAACCCGCAGCCTCAATGCGCTGGCCGTGTAATTAACTTGCAGAACCTCTACGCTGCCGTCTTGCGCTTCAAAGGCTCTCGATTCGCTACCCAGCAGAATGGCTGGCCACGGATCGCACAGATGATGAACATACACCCACAGCAGTTCCCCAATGCCCCTAACGAGTTGCGCCAGATCTACGAAGCAAACCTGCTCCTCTACGAAACTGCCTACATCCAGCGACAGCAGCAAATGCAAATGCAACAACAAAAGGGTATGCCCCCACAAGGGCAAATGGGTCAGATGGCACAGGTGGGGCAAATGGGTCAGATGGGTCAGATGGGCCAGATGAATCAAATGGCCACCATGGGTCAGCAGATGTCCCCAACAAGACCGACAATGCCAGGACAGCAAAACAATATTGCAGGACATCAGGAGTACCTACAACAGCTGCAAAGATCGCAGGAGTCACTGAAGCAACAACAGCAGCAGCAGCAGCAACAACAACAACAACAACAACAACAACAGCAGCAGCAGCAGCAGCAGCAAGCCCAGCAACAACAACAGCAACAACAAGCCCAGCAACAACAACAGCAACAGCAACAACAGCAGCAACAGCAGCAACAGCAAGCTCAGCAACAGCAACAGCAACAACAGCAGCAGCAACAAGCACAGCAAGCACAGCAGCAACAGCAGCGCCAATCGGTCCCACCTACCCAGCAGCCCCATCAACAAATCGACCCAACCGCGCACCTGCCACAATCAACGCCGTTACAAAGCAATGCAGCACCTCCGACCGTCAATGGCAACACACCACAGCCAGATATCAATACGCGGAAGAGCCTCAGCAGACAGTTGGAGGGAACTCCCGTCCCAGGCAAAGAACCCAACCAGGTACAACCTTCTCCAATGAAGCAAGAAGAGAATGCCGCAGTTGCCGATCCAGCTTTGAATGCCATTGAAGGACCTGAGAGGCGGAAACCTGTGATAGAGCAAGATGATGGCACAAGAGTCTACCAACCCGCATGGCGAACTCAAGATACTTGGGGGGGTCTCGACTTTGACTCTGACAACTTCAAGAACATGATCGACACCATCACAAACTACAAGCCAAATGTTCCGATGCTGCCAGAGATGGGCGTGATTGACATCCGAGCGATCACCATGAGTATCAGGTCGGGTTTGCCTGGAGAAGCCCGCTTGGGACTCGACACTCTTACACGGTTGACTTATGACAACACTATACAGTTCAATCTGGCCCACTGCGAAGATTTGACAGAAGTATTGGTGGAGTATGCAGAAGACCTCTTGGAAACATTGGGCAACGACAATCCCGAAGTTACCGACATCATCGATCTCATGTCCTACGAGGATGTCATGCACCACTGCCGCGAAGAAGCTGCCTCGCTACTGGAGATCCCGCAGGTCGGCACAACCGCACACCATCTCAATCGTACCGCTGACCGGCTGCTTGCGATTACCACAATTTTCCGCAATCTATCCTTCCTTGAGGTCAACCATGACTCCCTGGTCAGCCCTTCGGTTCTCAAATTCCTGGCAAACTTCATACGCCTCGTGGGCACGAGAGTTCTGCTTCTCCGCTCACACATGAATACCTTTGAGTTCATGAAAGACATTGTTACTTTCTTCTCCAATACTAGTGCTAAAGTTGTTCTGCCTAGCCGTGAAGATGCATACGCTGTACTGCACTTCCTATGCGCCTTTGCTCCAATGCCACGACCTACCGAACCTGTCAAATTCACGCCCTTTGACCCTCAAATCCACCGCTATCTTCCGTCCGCAGTCGACAGTCTAGCAAAGCTGCTTGCTCGTGATGATCCCAACCGGACATATTACAAGCAGATTTTCATCAATGAGGCGACAGCTACACCAGCGTATGACCTCCTGACACGATCCTTTGCCCTCGCCATCTCGGTCGTGCCTGACCGCAATTACATTGAGAACAAGATGTACCAACTGAAGGACCCGCGTCCTAAGGAGGTGCGCATGTTTGAGGCGCGTATCGCAGAATCACGAAAGGCCTATCTCATGCAAGGCATGCTGGCTGCAGATATCCTCGCCAGTCTAGCCCCAGGACCTGAAACTGGCATCTGCCGTGCATGGCTTGAATCGGAGGACGGCTGGGCACATACGCTCCTCAAATTTGCAATGTCTCTCTCAGCCACTGACGCTGCCATCCCCCACCCTCCCCTGCCACCGAACCACCGCGGCCCACGACCCATGGACCACGACCGAGAAGGTTTCCAACTTATTGTGCACCGTGCGCTATCGACTCTCAAGCGCCTAGGCGACAAGTCAAAGGGCGGCGAGCCTCTGGTCAAGGGCGTGCAGCAAATGAACGGACACATGGACCACGACAGTATGGATGAGGACGAGGACGAGGACGACATGGAGATTTTCAGTTTCAACGGCAGTTCATGGAGGGTGAAAGCCGACATTCTACCCCGCAAGGAGACGCTACTTGGTGCACTGTTGACAGCGCAACTCGACGTTCGCAGTCTAAATCAATTCTGTAAGATTGGATATTTGGACGAGTAAAGGAAAACGAAGGATAAACTTTTATTGGGAAATTTGGGTTGCTCCGGAGGTTTGGGGTGGGGGGCTGGAATAGAGATGCCTTTTGTTTCTAGGAGTATTTTCAAAAGGGCCCGATTTTTTGGGGGGTTTCTGCTTTGCATAGTGTGTATGTGTATGTACGTTTATCCGAGTGTTTTGCGTGTCTTTACGTCTGTGTGTGTGTATAAGCTTTGAGGGAAGGTGGATGATGTGCGGATACATACACATTTGCATTGGCTTGCATTCTTGAGATTTTCTTTTTCTTCTTATTACTATTCAGTCGTCGTACTATCACAGAGTGTACCTATCTATCTACTTGCTGGTTGCGTTCGTGGAAGGAGCGATGGAGGGGTCTTCTCCTTACGCGTCATTGTAATGTCTTTTCCAGCCACGCACACAAGTCTCTTAGCTCGGCGCCGCTCATGACATGACCCATGTTTTCATACTCTTTGATCGTCGTCTTTTCTTCTTTGATGCCAAGTTCGAAGAGCCTCTCGTAGCATAATCGATGATGCCGTTTAGGGACCAATCTATCGCCTGTTCCCCTCGCTAGGAAGACATTTACTTCATCGTTAACGTCCTTTGGTAATCCGGCATTTTCTCTCAGCGCTGATATACGCTCGGATAGTGGAAGATAGCCCGATAGCCCGAATAGACCTCCAAGCCTCCCTGAATATTTCGATACAAGCCCAGTCAATAAGGCCATAGCATGGCCCTGGGAGAAGCCGCCCACAATGATCCTCTTCTCCGGCACACCTTGCGCGACAAGGTCATCAACTAAACTCGTAATATAATCTATTGAAGCCATAACCCCTTCCTCATCTTCATCATCCTCGAGTTCCGGGCGTGAAGGTGGGTACGGAGATAGGCGCGTAGGCACGTACCACGCTGTGGATGCAAGATCATGGTTCTCAAGGGCATTGGGAAGGACCCAAGTCATGTGCGGTAGTTTTTGTGCAGATTGAAATTGGCGCACTATGCTTTCTAGGCCTAATGCATCATCGCCGAAGCCATGGATGAAGATGATGGCGGAGGATTCGGAGGGGCCGCTTGGTGGGATTGCGGGAGGGATGATTATGGGTGGTGTTCTTTCGGGTGGCATCGTCTATTCTTTGAAGAATGGTTCAGATACTATGAGGTGATAGCATATAGGCCGAAATAATGCGATCAGCATTTAGTTTAGTCCGGATGGTATATGTACCCCACATGGTTGGTTATATATGCAGGTACGGATACGATGTGGGTTCCGGCGCATTGACATGTGATGAATTCCCACCTAACCAGCCCCAACTCGCCGCAACGTCACCTTGCCCAACCCCACCGCCCACGATGCCGCACGTCGAGGTGCTCCCAAACTCCGCCACCACGGTCGCGCCGGGATGGACGTACGTTGTAGATACCGGATACGACCCCTCCAAAGTCGCCATCAACCCAAAGAACAAGAAGCGCGCCGCAGCAGCAACGCCTGGCGGTCAACGCGGCGAAAATGAACTCTCAGCACGCCAGCAGACCGCCATAGCCCGACGCATCGCAGAGCTGGAACGCGACAACGATCCCAAACAAGCCATTGCTATCCCCGGGAAGCCTGCCGTGCCCAAGACGCAGAATGCACGCAGAATCATACAGTACCAGCGCCAGATCAAGCACTGGCTCGACGACGAAGAAGCGCAGCTAGGCCTCGTAGCAACCGCATCGCGAGCAACAGCTCAGCCCTCACGGAAACAAAGCATATACGCCTCCGTACCCGCCACACCCATCGAGCCCGTACCCGCGACCCCGGCTATAGCGCAGACCCCTTCGCGCCTTGACGACACAAACGCAGACGACGACGACGCGCTGCTTTCCGTCGATCGCGCCATGCCGGCCCCGCTTAATCCTGAAGAGATGGAGGCTTTGCTGGCTGCGCCCCCGCTTTCATATGCTGCGAGCCATGTTGCGGCGCCTCCGGCGGGTGCGGCGCCGCAGAGGCAGTTTTGCGATAATTGTGGGTATTGGGGGCAGATTAAGTGTCGGAAGTGTGGTGCGAGGGTTTGTGGGTTGGAGTGTAAGGATGCGCATGAGGCTACGAGGTGTTTGAAGTGGGCTTGAAGATAGGAATCAGTTGGAGAGAGGTGTTTGGATCTGCTGAGATCTTGTGATTTGCTCCGGATTCATATTTGCCTTTGACAAACTTATCACTCGATTTGTAGAGCTGCACCGGATTTTCTGGATTCTTTGCCGTCGGTTGTACCTACGACGCTGTATTCCCATCATGGAAAGATGCACTGTTGCACTTGTCCAACCTTGGACCGGATGTGAATACAGCACGCGTAGCGGACGTTTTCATCGGAGGGTTTGAAATCAAATCCATGCAACTGGCCAAATGGTTGGACCTCCGAAATCTACTCGTCTGTGAGGAGCACAGCTATTCTTTTTGAGATGTAGATTATATTCAAACTACCTTAGGTTATCGACACGAATTACCACGGATACCCCGGTCGTAGCTCGGTGTATTGGCTATGCTGGATACTTCGGAAACAGCAACTTCGACATGATCAGATCAGCGAAGAGGAATTGGCCAACATGATCAGACTTCACGGAGCTGATTTGACCGGCTGCAGCTTGCACCTTGGATGTGCGACATGTTGTATACTGCAGTTATCGAGGCGAGTGCAATTTTGCTAGCTACAGGCGAAGGATGAGACTGTTGTCAATGTAGTAGTAAGAGGGGATAGCACTTTAGATCTATAGCCTGAAATATTCTGTTCGATTCATAGTGGCAGAGAATAGTATACTTCTTAATGCTTATCTATGTTTGCATACAAACATGCAAGTCATATCGTTCAGTCTTGATCTCAACCGTGATCCTCGCTACCACATGTACGTTTCACTGTTCAGTTGAGTAGTGCATCATGAGTAAAGCAAACGTCAAATCGACTATCGAGACTCACAGAGCTATCAGATACACACCTACTGCGTCTTGTTCGCAAATGCCTGATTAAGGAGGACTGCATATGTTCCTCTTGTGCAGAGGTGCGTTAAAGATGCGCAGTTCATCGAGTGTCAGCTGGGCACCTACACTGCGCAACTACGCACTCAAGATTATCGTTTAAGGCTTTATTTTCTATCCTCACAGAGTACTTCCACATATCTACGAGATCGCACCAATATATCTAGGAAGAATCTTTATTCGTAGCGCTTATGCTTTACATTGGTGAACCCGAGCCCACACGCCAAACCAGCTACTTACAACTCCATCTCCGCCATCATCTCTCCGCAAACCAAGCAACACAAACATATTGCTTAACCCGCTTAAACCAAATTAACATCCCTTCCCTCTTTACCAGCTATTACCGCTGTACAAGAAGAGTGCACAAGCCACACCCCTCGTACCACTTTCTCCAAACACCCCCACATCCCTCCAACCAAACTCTCCCAAAAGTCCAATTATCCATACCGCCTTACCAAAGAACAACCACATAAACCCAAATACAAACATGCCCAGAAACCTAAAAAAAAATACTCATTACGCACAGCTTTGCTGCACGCCCATCACCCCTAGTTCCGCCCTGCCCTGCCCTGCCCTGTTTTACATAACTTTACCCCTCCTATGTCCAACCCCCCTCCAAACAAAAAAAACCCACCCACACCCCGCCATGTCCGTTTTTGCTACTTGCCCCTCAATTCCCTTCTGCCCCTCTGATAGTGCTGCAATCTACAGCCCCCAGTGCCAAAGTTTCCCCTTTGAGTAGTTGCACGTTCTGCGGGGTTCACACAACAATGGTTCCAAGTTGCCAACTTGCACACCTCTCGAAAGTTGCAGTTTTTGTCAAAATGGTGACATAGTGAAATTTCTTTATTTCCCCCCAAAAAATATACGCGTTGAAAATTCAAAGTAAATTAACTTGCACTGCATCAACGCATATTTCTCTATACATACAAAAAGAGTTGTAATCATGTTACCTTGTTTGCTATGCAGCAGCAAAGCAAGGCTGACTGGATGGGAAGAAGAGGTGCATCTGGCAACAAAAAAACAATCACTGTTGTCCCGTGCCAGACTCGAACTGGCGGCCTTGGGATATCTACTAGAGACTAGTAGTCATATTGTGAAGGATATGAGACCCACGTGATAACCAACTACACCAACGAGACGATTCAAGCTATGCTTGAGTTGGGGAGGATTGATGAACGTCGTTTCAAAATGAAAATAAATATCCAAAGCGAAAATAACAGAAAACGACGAATCGCCTTGACGTAGGTAGACGGCGGTCGTGAAGGTGGGGCAACAAGAGCTTGCAAGAAGAGGGGTTGATGGGAGCTAGTATCATGATCTGCAGATTCAAGTCAAAGAGGGAAGTATGTATCGAGGAAATAAACAAAGTTACTTTTGGAGGTATTACAAATTATATCATAGCACATCGACTACATAACTGTATGCAAAAGAAAGAAAAAAAAGAGCCGGATCACAGAGTAACATGCTGTGTTTACAAGAAACGACCTTTTCTTTTGCGCCACTCTGCGATGTTTTAAAAAAACTCCATACTTGATGCAACGAAGGAAGAAAGAAAAAATGCCAATGAGCTGGTCTAGTTTCAGATCTAGGCTCAGAATGTATACTTTGGATTGTCGTAGAGCTATGGACCAAGACGTTGTCCCACATCCGGACTCCTGGGGCCCAAGGGGATGCCTGTTGTAGGGAGGACACCGTACCGACCATATGTCTTCTGGTCTACACTGACGTAATGCGGGAGTCGTCCTAATAAGTTGAGTTTTGTTTCGATCCACCGGAGGATCTTCTCGTGTGGGACGAGGAACTTGATGTAGCCGGTTGCCCAGAGGTAACCGAGGCCTGCGCCGCAGAGGTGGCCGACGAGGCTGACGTAGGGGACGAGGATGCTGGTTATGACGATCAGGATGAGGGGGGTTGTCCAGGTGGGGATCTTGTAAGGTCCGACACTACCGTGGGGTTAGTGGATGGGATGTGGGAGATTAGAGGGGAAGGTACCTGAAGTAGGGATTTGTCTTTTGTGTCTTCATTACTTCGGCCGAGAGGAGGAGGAACACCCATACACTGTATTGTGTTAGTACTACAATATAGCCCGGTATGAATTGATCCACATACCTCGCACCCATGACGGCGGTGTTGCTCCTCAGAACGAACTTCTCTAACAGTGTGTATACGCCTCCGGGTATGGTCCCAAAAGCTGCCATATGGTCAGCGTCAATGCTCGATTATACCATGACTAGTCTTCTTACGCCCAGTGAACAGTGCCAATGTAACAAGTGTTCCGTATTCCGACTCGAAGCGCTCAATCAGTGGCGTGACTGCGAAGAGATTGAAGATCATATGGATGAAGTTCCAGTGTAAGACGGGAAACAGGTTAAGTCGGTGCACTGTACACATATTCTATTAGCATTACATCCAAACTAATCTTCAGACAGGCCGCGCCGTATTCCAACTCTTGTATCTTCGGATAATAGTCGCACATCAACCCTTCGAGTTCCTAGTTCTCCATCGCAACCGACGGGCTTCCGGAAGCGCCGCAATCCGCCACCAAAGTGCAAGCGACCAAGCCCTACACATTCTCTGCCTGGGAATCGAGAAAAGCACATACTCTGCGTAAAGTTCATCTTGGCAGGTTCCAAGCGCCCAACGTCCCGAATCCAGGGAAATGGAATAGTAGCGATCCATAATCCGACAATGGCGGCGACGACGACCTTTGTGCAGAAGGGCAGGCGCAGGATATAGGAACGTATGCGCGCGGGGTTGAACTGGGGCAGCGAAGGCGCAGGCATGATCGGAGCGCGTTGTTGCTGCTGCTAATGCTACTGCTGCTACTGCGCGGGAAGACGAGCGGACACGAGATAAGTACGAGACTAGGGTCCAGGCCCGCGTTGCACTAGTGTGATCCTCCCGCCGCGCTCGACTGGACCACCTTCCCAGACAGATTGCCTTGGAATGCTGGGCCGCCAGGAGGACACGACTCCTATTCTTTCTTCTGCTTTCTCACAGAGGTGCAGATCAAGGCGCCACCATGGCATTGCTCTGTAAGTGCGGCGATTCGTATCAAATAAGAGGGGTCATTGCTAACAAGCCAAGCATCACTACTGGCGCTCCGGCAAGACAAACGCCTGCTAAAGATACCGCCCTATCTTTCTGCTCTCCTAGTCATTGTCGGCATAGGATGGTTGCTGGTACTTCCACTGAACGAGTACTCGCGAAGGACATATATATCGGAGAATGCGCTGCTTCCGGGACAGGTACATACGTACTTTACTGGCAGTGAACACAACGTCTTCCGCGCCTATCGCCATGAGGTCCACGCCTTGAAAGACAGCCCAGTGCCAGAGTAGGTCAATTCGCCCCGACAGACAGACCAAAGAAGCTGACTGTGCCACAGGCGATCCCAGAAGCTCGAGGTCATCTTCCGCGAACAAAACCTCAAGGTTGCGACCCAGCACTACAACTATACCGTCTCGAACCGCACTATCGCAAACGAAAATGTCTATGCCATACTCCAAGGCCCTCGCGCTGACGCTACCGAAGCCATTGTGCTGATCGGAGCCTGGACAAACATGGAAGGCGAGATGAACAACTCGGGCGTCGCATTGGTTCTCACTCTCGCACGCTACTTCAAGCGCTGGAGCCTATGGAGCAAAGACATTATTTTCCTTGTTACTGGAGATAGCACAATTGGATCCCAGGCCTGGGTTGATGCATACCACGAAGGACACGACAAGCAATATGTAGAGAGTTTGAAGATCAAGAGCGGGGCATTACAAGGAGCTGTTGCGGTTGACTATCCCGCTGGTCCATGGGGCCACCGCTACGATAAGCTGCATGTTGTGTACGATGGCATCAACGGGCAGCTTCCCAATCTCGATTTGATCAACACTGCGGTCCAGATTGCATCTGGTCAACTAGGCATTGGCTGTGTTATTCAACGCATGTGGAATCACGGCGATTCCTACAAGGAGCGCCTGCAGACGATGCTTCGAGGCATGCTTTCGCAAGGTCTTGGCCACGCAACCGGACCTCACTCCTCATTCATTCCGTACCATGTCGATGCCATTACTCTGGTGACAGTCGGAAATGGCTGGCATGACGAGATGTCGCTTGGAAAGACGATTGAATCGCTGTTCCGCAGCTTGAACAACCTTCTCGAGCATTTCCACCAGAGTTTCTTCTTCTACCTCTTGTTGCAGGATAAGCGGTTCGTTAGTATTGGCACATACCTGCCATCTGCCATGATGATTGCTATCAACTTTAGCATCGCCGCAATGGCACTCTGGGTCAAGAGTGGACGGGTTTCAGAGCCCCTTGAAAATCCCGCAGCTACAAAGCCCAAAGCTACAAAGCCTAAACCAGCTGATTCCAAGTCGAGCTCGGCTGAAAAGGACGCTTCTGGAACGGACAAACTAGATAAGGAAGATCTCGAGAGGGAAGAAAAGGAAGAAAAGGAGGAAACCAAGGAAAAAGAATCCAAGAAGGAAGAACGTGCCACAAAAGTCATCAAAAAAGACGATTCTATCGCCGTCGTCCCCACCGCTGCAACAAAAGTAACAGAACGCCACCTCCTCCCACCCCTGGTCCTCGTCCTCGTCGCCCACGCAGTTGGCCTCGTCCCCCTCTACCTTTTCAGCAACTGGGACGCAGACCACCTCCCTGGCCTCTTCATCACAGCCTGCAACATCACCACCATCCTCCCCATAGGCGCTACTTTCCTCTTCTCCTGGTCCGCTCCCGAGATCCTCAACCCCCAGGCTCTGTGTCTCCTGCAATGCTTTTCTTTGCTACTGCTAGGAATGTTCCTTGCTGCGCTGGCCACGCTGAACTTCTCGCTCAGCGTTATCGTCGGTGTGGCATGTGTCCCGCTTAGTTTTGTGCGCAAGACCACGCATAATGGGGCTACGGCTTTGCAGTTACTGCTTCTTGCGCTTTTGAACCCTTGTTTGATTGTGCAGACGGGGACAAGGCTCCTCGATGCGGATTTGATGGAGGTGCTGGTGCAGAGTGCGATTGGGTGGCATGTTTGGGGTATGTGGACGCAGGTTGTGTTTTGGTTGGTTTGGTTCCCCGCGTGGTTGGTGGGTGCGGTTGTTGTTGGAACAGGTATGTGGGATTATTAGAACGATGTATGCTGTTAGGTTCAAAAGGTAGAAGGTGTATTTGTATAGTACGCTGTGACCGAGAAGGTCTAGAGATATCATCACGGAGATGGTGGAATAATCAAAAGATACAGTATTCGTGTCGTGATGAGTCCTTTCATTCGTCAATCGTGTCAAACTACGACGCCGATTATCTATGATTACATAGTGTGAGTCTCCTATACAGCTATGAGGTGTCATGCCTCAACGGATTGGAGACTGCCCTCTTATTTTTTTCCAATAAGGTTCTGGGTGGATGTGACAGGCCAGGGCCATACCCCACTCAAGCAGCCCACACGTCTTTGCCTACACCCTCGATCCAGTTGCCCAGCTGATTGACGCTGGCGTCCCACTCCTTGAGACGTGTCCTCATACCCTCAATCTGCTTCATATCCAGCACCTTTGGTTGTACCCAGTTGATGCGCGCAATCTCCGCCACCTGATCAATCTGACCCTTCAACAAGCCCAAGCTCAGCGCCTTCATGATCAAATGCTCAATCTCGTTGGGCTGTACCTTGGTCTCTTGAGAGATCTCGGAAAACGTCATGGCGCGGTCGTGTGGTGGGCGGCGGAAGACGGTCTCTGTAAGGGCAGAGAGAGAGATCTTCTGGTAGAGGAAGGTCTGGTGCTCTTTGAGAAGCGGGACCTTTGTAATGTTGTTCGAGAGGACATCGTAGGCCATTAAGTCGCCCCGGTTGAAGGCAAACAAAAGATCGCGCAGCCATGCATGTGGGGTATTGACCAGTGAGTCGAGGATAGGATGCAGCAGCAACTCTCCAAAGTTGTAGATGGAGTCGGAGACAAGCGCGGCAATGCTGAGATCGTATGCGCGGGACTGGCGCTCGCGGAGTTCGAGATCGTTGAGGTCGACACAGGCGAGGAAAAGCAATGCGTTCTTGTAGTATGCGGCGAACTCATGCTTCGACTTGTAGTACTCGGCGCTTGCACGGTAGAATGAAGCATGGACAACAGTCTCCACTGAGTCGAACTGATCGATTATTTGCTCACACTCATCGAGCTTCTTCTTCGCACCCTCTTCGTCCCGTAACCGTAGCTGTATGCTGGCAGCAGCGACTGTGGCGTATACGTAGGCGTCTTGTGAGGCTGGCTTGTTGACGCTCTTTGCGAGTTCGTTGACAAATGCGAGGCGCTCCTTGTCATCTGCTCAAGTCAGTGCTGGCAATTCATTGGTCCCAGACTGTTTTGACCTACCCTGGTACTGTGATGCTGCGTTCAGGCCCAAGGTGACGAGCTTGAGCTGGTTGATCTTGTTGGCGAATGTCTTGATGAAGTTCTCAAAGAAGGGTATCCTCTGTTTTGCGCTTCCGGGATGATCGAAGAATTCGATAAGCTTATCTGTCAGTTCGTGCCATAGCTTCCGCTCCCAAAAGTCCTCAAAGGCGATGAAGTACTCCTGTAGCTCCTCCGGTGCCTCGTCCCGCGCGTCGCCCAGAAGGTTTGGGATGGCATCTGTATCCATGGCCATGATCGTGGACAGTCTACAGTGATTTGGTAAGGAGAGGCTGTGGTTGACTGATCAAAAGGTAGTGGCTGTGTTGGTGTTGAGGTGGAGCACAAGAGCGGCGTGTATGTTTGAGTGCGGGATGCCGATGCTCGATGGCGTTGCGGCGGAAGCTATGATTAGCGCATACCGCCAAGCCCCATCACCACCGACGTCCCTTCATCCCAGCTACCTCGCAAGCCGTTCTATTCGACATCTCAGCAGCCATTGAACGTCGCAACCATGCTGCCACTCCGCTGCGCTCGGTCGCCAGTGGCGCTGTCGGTTCAATTGCCCTCCAAGCGCGTAGCCAGCTTCTCCACCTCAGTTTGCCGGCAACAACTCAACTCGGATGTCAGGATCACTAGGTGCGATATACCCCTCTGTTCTACGCGCAAACGGAATGCTGATACACGTTTAGGACTGGAAAGCCTATTCTGACTGTTTCTGGTGGACGGTCCTCGCTCGGAGGTGCGCTGCGGTCCTAAGGACGCATTCTAGACGATCCGCTCACACATATTCAGGATACACCGCGACTGTCTTTGGAGCCACTGGCTTCCTTGGACGATACATTGTGAACAGACTGGGTATGCCATGATGCCTGCAGACGGAAACCGAGGAGCCATGTCGCGCTAACTAGAAGGAATAGCTCGTTCAGGATGCACGGTGATAGTGCCTTTCCGAGAGGAAATGGCAAAGCGCCATTTGAAGGTTGCTGGAGATCTGGGCAGGGTCGTCTTCCTGGAAATGGATCTTCGAAACACTCAGTCGATTGAGGAGAGCGTGCGACACTCTGACATTGTCTACAACCTTATTGGCCGTGACTACCCCACCAAGAACTTCGACCTCGAAGATGTGCACGTTCACGGAACAGAACGCATCGCGGATGCCGTTGCCAAGTACGACATTGACCGATTTGTTCATGTCTCTTCGCACAGCGCCCGCCTCGACTCGCCATCAGAGTTCTACCGCACCAAGGCCAGGGGTGAGCAGGTAGCCCGGTCCATCTACCCAGAGACGACCATTGTCCGACCCGCACCCATGTTTGGTTTCGAGGATCGTCTTCTTCACCGTCTTGCTTCCCCCACCAACATCATCACGTCGAACAACCTTGAGGAGCGTCTCCGCCCGGTTCACGTCATTGATGTTGGTATGGCTCTTGAGCGCATGCTGCACGACGACACAACTGCTGCCGAGACATACGAACTCTATGGCCCTACCGAGTACTCGATGGCCGAGATCAACGAGCTCGTAGAGAAGGAGGCGATGAAGCCGCGCCGCCACGTCAACGTGCCCAAGAAGATTCTCAAGCCCATTGCGCACTATGCGAACAAGCTGCTCTGGTGGCCCATCCACTCTGCGGACGAGGTTGAGCGCGAGTTCATCGACCAGGAGATTGACAAGAGCGCCAAGACGTTCAAGGACCTGGAGATTGAGCCGGTGGAGCTTAAGAGCATGACGTTCGAGTACCTCAAGGGCTACCGAAGCTCGAGTTACTACGATCTGCCGCCGATGAGCGAGAAGGAGAAGCGGGAGGAGAAGAAGTATCTGCATGTCATTGACGACCAATAGTGGGGCAAGCTTTGCTTTGTAAATATTTGAGCGTATGCATTGCCCTGCAGTCAGTAGAAGCCAGGGATGGCTGTTTCACTTTGTGTGCAATGGAAATTTGTCAAAAAACCAAAATGAAATGGATAATCAGTGTTGATTTGAGTGGGGTATCATATGCTTTGTTTGTTTGTCTGTTTATTTGTTTCTTTGGCCAAATCACTATCATGCTTGTTCCCGCTGCGACGTAGACTCTGTCCTCTTGTCTTTGGCCAAGTTCTCAAGGTACTTTCTCAGCAACGCTTCGGTGCTATCGGGATCGTCTCTCTCTGTGCCTTCATTCCAGTGACGATAAAACTCCAGCGCAACTTCTACAGCGATGAGAGCGATAATGGCCCATTCGAGTCGCAAACCGTGTTTCTCGCTCAACTGCTCGCGCAAGACACTGGCGATTTCCTGGGCGAATCCGATTTTCTCGTTGAGTACCTTGATGCGGACGCCTACGTCGAGGGCGCGGCCGACTTGGTCGTAGTATTCGCCTAGACCCAGCTCGTGGCGTGAGTCCCAGAAGATGTCGGGCATGGAGTCGGTTAGTTCAGAGTAGAGATTTAGCTGAGCGCGCAGAGAGAGTAGCTCGCCTGTTTTGCGTAGGATGAAGGAGCGGGTGAAGGGGGCGCTGCGGCGAGGGGAGAAGGTCTTGGATGAGGCGAGCATGGTGGGGATGTCGCGAGTCGAGTGCTGGTATGCTGACAAGAGGGTTTCGAGGACGGCGAGCTTGGTGCTGCGGGCGAGACCGGAAGAGAAGGCGATTTTGGCGAGGATGGTGTCGACTTCGTGGCGCTGTTGGTCAAGCTCGTCTGCTCCTGACGGCGAACCGTTGTCAGAGGGGGGCTCGGCTTTTGTGCCCAGGACAATAGTGTCGCCGACTACTTCGCTGGTTTCTTTGCTAGGGTCTTCGAGGTACTCGAGGTCTTCTGTTTCGAGCATGTCAAGATGCGATCCTTCGGCTGCGGCGGGGAGCACTTGGTTGACGAGTCGCAGGGCCTCTCGTTCGCGGACATTCCATGTTACGACTGTGCCGGACGGGAAGATAAAGATGTCGCCTTGCTGGAAATCCTTAACCTCAGAAGGGCGGTCGGAAGTCTGCACGTGAATGACTTGGGGATACAGGCCCGTCTGGAAGGGATCGAGGTCGTAGCCTTGGGCCTTGACGAGGCGAGCGGCGGCAGAGATGTCGTATGTCTCTGCAGCACAGTAGGCAGTCACAGTCTTGGTCTGGGCATCTGGATCAATGAAGCGCGTCCTTCCTCTAGATTTTATAAAAGCTCGTGACCGCTGTGCTTCGACTGCCACACTGCGCAGCGACGATGTTTTTCCGGCATTTTTTCGACTGGTCTTGCGGTCTGGCTTGTCTTGGTATTCTTTGGGCAATTCCTCTTTGCTTGCTGCATCTTCACTCTTTTGCGCAGCGTCTATCCTTTTGCTACATGGTATTGTCGAAGAAAACGGCCTTTTTGCGGGAATGGGCGAGAATTGCAGCGTGGGCCGGGCTTTACGTGGCAGACGGGCAGTGGGAGCAAGACATCGTGTCAGGCTCTGGAAGTGGCAGGGTCGGATGCTCGTCATGGCCAGCGCAGGAGCGTGTCGGACATGGCTTGCAGCAGGTCAGTGCCCAGGCAAGACTCAGCATCCCACGTCGACATTAATGTACCCAGCAGAAAGGTGGGTGGAGTAGCGCGGAGGAGAAGCATAGACCCTTGCAAGTCCGCGGGAATCGGCTTGGCCAGCATCATAGGCTCAGATCGACAGGGCCATTGTCAACCTCGCATCTCTCCACACTCGGCGCGCCCGGAGCGTCTTCTACGCCTCTTGTCCGCCTGTCGCAGCTCATGTCGCCAGCATGGCGGCGGAAAATATCGACGACGCTCCGCTGCCCAAGGCGCGCGACGACGCCCGCCTGCAAAAGGCCCAGCAGACTATCGAGCCGGACTCGGACGACGACGAAGACGACGAAGACACGGCCGACGACGATGTCGACGAGGAGCCCAAGCTCAAGTACAGTCGCCTCACCAGAGACTTGGGCCCTATATACCGCAATGGTGACGCGACGGCCACCTTCATGGTCGCTGGAGACAAGATGGTACGGTCATAGCTCCCAGCTTTCCCTCTGGTACATGTGTAGAGCATGTTTGGATTGGATTGCATCTTGCGGGCCATATGCTAACACTGTATGTCCATGTAGATTATAGGTACCCACAATGGAAACATCGTAAGTCCCTGTCCTAGCCCAGCCCTTGTCGCGCCGCCATGCTGACCCAAATAGCACGCGTTGAACTTACCTGCCTTCAACATCCTGCGCACCTACAATGCCCACCCTGCCGCCTCGGTCACCGCTCTCTCTGTATCGCCACTGCTTGCCTCCCAGCCCTTTGTGCCCTCCGCCTCGGACCTGAGGTCTGCCGACCAGGCAAATGCTTCCTCTCGACGAACCGACTCGCCAGCAGGTAACACTTCGTCTCCTCGCGCACCGCGCCAAGCCCAAGTCCCGCCTACGCCCTCGAACCAGATATATATTGCTTCCTCGTCTATAGACGGACATGTCTGTGTGTCTTCACTCGTTGACCCAAAGGATGTTACGCTGCGCAATTTCGGCCGCCCAGTGCAAGCCGTAGCTCTCTCGCCTGACTACAAAAACGACCGCTCGTACTTGTCTGGTGGACTGGCTGGTGAGTTGATCCACACCGTTGGTGGACCCATAGGCGTGCGATCCAACGCCAACACCAGCGCGGCATCGCAGGCTGCACATGGGTGGCTCGGCGCAATAGGTCTCGGTGGGCATGGAGGCAGAGACACCATTTTGCATTCGGGTGAGGGCACCATCACCGCCATAAAGTGGTCTCTGTCTGGCAAGTTTGTAGCCTGGGCAAATGAACACGGCGTGCGCCTAATGCGAACGGACCTGCACCTGGACAGCGCAGATTCAGACGATGCCTGGAAGAGAATCGGCATCATCGAAAAACCAAATCGCCGCGTATGGCAAGACATGGCCAGCGTATGGAAACCGCGAATAGAATGGATTGACGACCAGTCGCTCGAGTCTGATGACGATGCTATCATGAGTATGAATGGACACCACCTTGTGGATAAGGCCGATGCTACACTACCGCACAACCGATCTTCCCAACCTACCAAGGAAGGGAACAAGAAGAACATGGAAAAGCTCATCATAGGATGGGGAGACACTGCTTGGATCGTTCACGTGCGCCCTGGTGGATCTGGTGTTGGCCGCAATGTGGGTGAGAGATCGGTTGGAACCGCCGATGTCATCCGCTGGTATGCTACCCTCACACATCGATATCTATACATTTCTAACAATCTCCTAGCATTCATTTCGACGACTGTATTGTTTCTGGCATTTCGCTTTATACCCCTTCTTTACTTCTTGTTCTTGCATACCGGACACGCGACGATGATGACAACCCCGTATCCGGCCCGGATACTACTCCCCGCGGAGGAAGACAGCGTCGCACAAACGGTCTCTCTCCAGAACTCAAACTTATAGATGCTGCGACCTCTGATGAGGTTGAAGTTGACTCTTTAACCGTCAGTAGATATGAAAGCCTTTCAGCTGCTGATTACCACTTGGGCACCCTCTACGTCCCACATCCGAAGACGATGACTCCTGCGCAAAGAAGCGCATTGGAAGCTATCGGTGGAGGAATATGGGATGTTGGCGCGAGTGCAGCACGTATATTTAGTTCTGGAGCCAGTGTTATGAACCTTCAAATCGGCTCTGACAAGCCGCCATCGAGAGCGCCATCCATGTCTTCGGCCAGTGCTGGAAACATTTCTGGTTCAACACCTACTAAGCGCCAACAACCGGTACATCCAAATGCTGCCAGCGCAGGTCTAAAGGTTTTCATACAAAGTCCATATGACTGTGTATTGGCTATTAAGCGAGAGCTTTCCGATCATTTCCAGTGGGAGCTGGAACATGAAAACTATAAAGATGCATGGGAGCTTTTAGAGGATCATCCTGAGATTATCTCGTCAGTCGTACAGATACCATCAGACGCCTCTGATACTGGTACGCCAGTAAACAAGCAAGGAAGCTTGCACGAGTTCTTCGCCGATGACGATTCTCAAACAACACTGTCTGCCACAAGGGCTAATCAGAACTCGGCGGTAGAGAAAGAGAAGCGCAGAATCGGAGATTTATGGGTACAACAGCTCGTCAGTGCGGGCGACTGGAAACAAGCAGGCAAGGTGGCGGGACGTGTACTCGGGACTTCCGCGCGATGGGAACACTGGGTGTGGAAATTCGCCCAGACGAATCATTTCAACGAGATTTCGCCGTACGTCCCCAAGAAATCGATACAACCACCACTACCTTCCATGGTGTATGAAGTGATCCTTGGGCACTACATCATTCACGACCGCATACGCTTCAAGCATCTGCTCGAAGATTGGGATCCTGATCTGTTTGACATTAATAGTGTCATCGAGGCTATCAAGAGTAAACTCTCTGCTGGCGATGTCACTGAAGAGTCTATCGAAGGAGATGTGCAAGGGAGAGATTGGCGAATATTGCAAGACGGCTTGGCGAAGTTGTTCCTGGCAAGTGGTCGGCAGAGAGAGGCACTGCGTTGCTATATCCGCCTGCAGAATTCAGAGGCAGCCATGACCCTCATACGCGACTTTCATCTTGTGGAAGCTGTCCGTGATGATATCCCTGGATTCATTATGATGGGTGTCTCTAAAGAGCTGATGAAGTCAGCATCAACAAAACTGGAGGAGTTGGAAGAGGCATCGGCAGAAGCTATCAATGTCCTTGTCGAGGAGGGTTGCCGAGGCACCATTCCAGCAAGTGATGTCGAGAGTCAACTGCAGGCCAAGGGACCGTCGTTCAGGCCCTTTTTACATTTCTATCTGCGGAAGCTTTGGAAGCCGGAGATGCATGAGCGCACTGCTAAGACAGCCAAAGAACGAGTAGCTGAAGATCGTTTGGTAGCCGATGGCAAGCTTGTTGCTGAAGAGTTTGCAGACCTCATGGTTGAGCTGTTTGCAGAGTATGACCGACCGCTACTGATGGAGTACCTCCGCAAATCCCAGAGCTACGATCTGAGCAAGGCAACTGCAGAATGCGAGAGGAGAGAGTATATTCCAGAACTTGTGTAAGTATTCATCATTTCCGCTACCACAATTGGCTACTGACTCCAACCAGACATATCCTCTCCAAGACGGGCCAAACGAAGCGTGCTCTCTACCTCATCATTGAGAAGCTCTCCGATGTCAGCTTCGCTATTTCTTTCGCCAAGGAACAGGACGACCCTGATCTCTGGAACGATCTGCTGGAATACTCCATGGACAAGCCGCATTTTATCCGCGGTCTTCTCGAAGAAGTCGGTACTGCAATTGATCCTATCAAGCTCGTACGCCGCATCCCCGAAGGTCTTGAGATCGAAGGCCTACGAGATGGCATTGGCCGTATGGTCCGCGAGTACGAAATTCAATATTCCATCTCCGAAGGTGTCGCACGAGTGCTGCGTGGTGAAGTAGCAGCGGGCATGGACACATTGCGCTCTGGCCAGAAACGCGGTGTCAAATTCGAAGTTGTTCCTTGCGATGGCGGCCTCTCCGGAAAACAAGCAAAGCACCACCACGCCAAGGGGCAAATCGATATCGAGACTAAAGGCATGGATCCCGCGACTGCCGCAAAACTCACGGCTAAAGCAGACAAATCAACAAAAGCCGTGAACACAGTTAATGCACTAAACATTGATCCTACTCCACCCGGCCCACCAGAAGGCGACGCTCCGCCCGGACACTGTGTCGGCTGCCACCGTCCCTTTACTCTCCCCACTGCCGAAGAAGAATCCGCCATCAGCGATGGAACCACTCCGTTGCCACCCTCCCGCGACACACTTGTCGGCTTCGCATGCGGTCACGTCTTCCACCTCGCATGTCTTCTACCAAAGACAAACGCAAGCGAAAGCGTCGCAGCGGGACTACAGCAGCAGCTTGCAAACGACGCCCAAGAGAGCGGCGGCAGATGGACACGCAGTGTAGGTGCGAAGGTGGCACATGCGCATGTTATCAAGAAGGCGGTGGGTAGGGGGTGTGTTGTTTGCAGGGAAAGGGAAGTTGTGGGTACGGAGTAATAGAAGTGCGAATGAGTTGGATGGGATAAGAGAGGGAAGATGGGCAGGTGTATATACGAGGTAGTAGTTTTATGCAGATTATGTACTTGAGTCTAGGATATGTTGTCTGATATACCCAGTAGTGTGTATGTGTATGCAAGAATGAGAGAATGAGGTGGTACATTCATAAATATTGCTATAATATAAGATACATCGAAAGTGCTATATCTAGCTCTTGTTTACCTCTTCTTTTCCGACTAGGAATGTGCTTAGGTTTTGAAGATGCTTTTCTCTTTATGAGTAATGTTTCCAAGTATGAATATCGCCCATTGCACAAATGGAAACATCGAGCATCACGTTTCACGTATGATTTGAATTAGAAAAGAAAAAGGATATGAAATATTCAACATGTTAGTAGATGTATAGAGAGATTTGTTCTATTTACTTGGATGGTCCGAGATGCGTGATATAGTATAAATAACAATAAAGAAGATCGAAATTACCTACTATTACCACCACTCAGTCAGTTTGCATTCGACAAACTCCTATTTCAAAGAGTTACAACCACCCCATCTATGCTCCTTAATTCCCCCACAAACCTCTCCTCTACAGCCACCGCATCAAGCGCAAAACACGTCGAATACGGCCTCTCAAGCTCCAGCCTCACACCAGGCCGCTTCTTCACAAACCCACGACAAACCTCCAACCACGTAAACCCCTCCATATGCTCCGCATCCGCATACTCGTCGTCCGACCCATCCATAAGCCGAATCCCACTCAGCACCACTCTCTCCAGACTCGGCCACGGCCCCGTAAGTGCATTTGCCAAATCCTGTTTCTGCAGCGCAAACCCACGCAGCCTTAGCACCTTGAGTTGGTTAAGCTCGAGATACGGGAGCAGCAAGGGAAGAACCGACGCAGTGTGATTTGTATAGTCTAGATCTGAGAAGTTCGTTTGGGATGATGTATCCAGGTCGTCGACGAGCTCGAGGTGTTGGAGCTGCAACATTTTGTTTATCATGAGTTTCCAGAACCAGAATGCGTTGAAGGTGGTACTGCTGTTTGCGGGGGAGAAGTGGCCATGGGTACCGGGTGTGCCGCGGATGCTGAGGGTGAGGCGTGTGAGGGTGGCTAGGTTGGGAAACTCGTCTTCGGGGTACATGTAGCCGCGTCTGAGGATTTCGCTGACGGTGCCATTTGGGGAGTAATTGTCTATACTGGCGAGGGAGAGCTGGAGAGTTTGGACGTGTGATGGAGCTTTTCTAACGATGATGGCACTGGCCCAGGCGAGATTTACGGTTCGGTCTTCTATGAAGCGGGGAGTTTCTTGCTCAACAACGGATTTGCCGGTTTGCTGGATAAAGGTGTGAGTGCAGGTTGACTGGGGGTGGTCGACTCGTTCGCAGCATGCGACGGAGATGGACGTGAGGTTTTTGAAGTAACCGAATATTCGGGCGAAACTCCATTCAGCGCTATGTACGAGTGGGCGCCAGCGCCAGAGTTGGCAGAATGGTTCTACCATTGCTTCATGGTATCTTAGCCAGTACTCTCGTTGCTCGTCCGTCAACTCCGTAGTAGGTGAACCATCATACTGTGGATATAGACGTTGTCGAGTGGCTCCTTCAGGAGTATAAGATATTCCCATTCTCATATCATCAGTTCGGATAGCTGGCGGAACCTATGTTAGTTAGTAAACTTTGCTTTTGATTCCAGGCAGGTTGCTTGTACCTGGACAACAATATGCGTCACAAAATCGAGTAGGTGGGCATTCTGCTTAGTGGTTGCAAAGCGCTCTAGATTACACGATGCTCCTGGCAAAATATGTGTCAACGTCATATCCTTGAATAGGTATTCTGTCGCCCATTCCCTCAAGCATGAATGCGCCAGGCTAGCATTTTGGAGGTCTAGTTTACATCCTGGCTTCATCTCTTCAACACATGTTGGAGCGAGATACGAAACTACTTGTTTCATTAGCTCCGAAGGCAGCGCGTCAATAGTACGCCAACGTCTCATTTGAGCTCTCTTCTGCAGCACCATGTCCATTACAGTGGCTTCGAGCATCTCACAGGTCCAGTAGTAGCAAATGTGACCTTTTTGTGACTTCCCTGTAGCCTGGAAGTGAAGTTAAATAATTGGCCAGGAGGAAAACCCAGCGAACTGGAGGACAGCATTTTATGAGAATTTGCCAATTGGTTGCCTAAAAGGTGTTGCTATAGTGAAGAGGCAACCATCCCTGTCGTTACCCACAGCAAGAAACCGCCTCGGCTAACCGCGGTCCATGGCAATGAAGTCACCAAACCGCAACCCAGCTGATGCCGTAGCCGTGACTTTGGACTAGATCGCTATAGCTTTGATGTAACCCATTACAACACCCAACTAACCCACCTACCTTCCTGTCTACCGCTCAAAATGCCATTCCTTCGCCCCGCGCCCCGCATCATATACCGCGCCAACCAAACCCGCACGTTCGCAACTGCACAAACCCCAGCCATCAATGTCAAAAACATCCCCGCGCCCCATTGCGGAAGCATACGAATTCTCTCTTTGAATCGACCCGCAGCGCGCAATGCGATTTCTAGGCAATTACTCGCAGAGCTGAGCCATCAGGTCAATAGCATCCATGACGAGGGAGACAATGGGCCAACGCGGGCGTTGATCCTGGCCAGCGATGTCGACTCGAGTTTCTGCGCCGGCGCAGACTTGAAAGAACGAGCTACATTTACTCAGGAAGAGTATGTCCTATCTCCGCCTCAAAGTATGCTAACAATTGCTAACGAGTAGCTACAGGACAGCAAACTTCCTCGCGTCGCTACGAGGAACATTCACATCGATTTCGCAATTGCCTATTCCTACTATTTCCGCTCTTGCAGCACCGGCGTTTGGCGGCGGTCTTGAATTAGCACTTACGACACATATGCGCATCTTTGGTTCTACGACTACGGTCGCCCTGCCTGAAACCCGTCTTGCGATCCTACCGGGCGCAGGAGGAACTTACCGCCTCCCTGCAGTCATCGGTCTCTCGCGCGCCCGCGATATGATTCTGACTGGACGACGAGTTGCGGCACCTGAAGCTTATTTCCTGGGGCTATGCGACCGGTTGGTGGAGATTACCCCAGAGGTTGCGAAAGAGGAAGGGGCTGCAAGGAAGAAGGTCCTGGAAGAGGCGATCAACCTGGCAATGAACATTTGCGAGGGCGGACCAATTGCTATCAGGGCTGCGCTGGCGGCTGTCGAGGGATGTGCGCTGGGCGAGAAGGCTGAGAATGCTGCGTACGAGCGTGTGGTCAGGACCAAGGATCGCGATGAGGCTCTTCTTGCTTTCAGAGAGAAGCGGAAACCTGTGTTCAAGGGCGAGTAAAACTTAAGACATATTTTCCAAAAGATGCTTGTTCAATTGGTCATGTTTTCTGTTTCTGATGAATTATTCTATTCATTACATCGAATTCTCTCTACATCTTGCTCTTGATCTCATCCAGCAACTTGGCCAACTCAGTCTTATCCGCTGGCTTCGTCGGCCACCCAACAGTCAGTCCCTCCTCCACATTCGGCTTGGGAATCAAATGGAAATGCACATGGTCTACCTCCTGATGCGCAATGCGACCATTGTTCTGTAGAATGTTGTAGTCCTTGAGATCCTGTGCAACAGCAATGCGCTTGGTGACGGCGAGGATTTCAGAGAGCTGGTCGTCGGGTATATCGTGGAGCTTTGCGCCGTGGTGCTTGGGGATGATGAGCTAAGGTGAGGCCGTATGTTAGTTTGTGTTTATCAACTCTTGAGAAAAGAGGAAAGAAAGTTTGGAAAGAGGCGTACGCTGTGTCCCTTGCTCAATGGGCCAATGTCGAGGAATGCAAGTGTCTTGTCGCTCTCGAAGATCTTCATCGAAGGGATCTCGCCTATAGGAGCTCGTTAGTATGTCACAATGCACTAGTGGGAATTGAGACCTACCCTTGATGATCTTGCAAAAAATGCATGCAGCAGAAGACATTGCGGTACTCGTGAATTGCGATGTTGGTTGGTTAGTGCGTGGGTTGGTACGGGGAGTTCTGGATGACGGCGCAGGGCTGAGCTCCCGGGCGAAGTGGGGTTGACCGAGGGGCAAGTGGCGGGGTAGCTCTTTGGTCGGCCGAGTTCGCCTTGCTTGCGCAATATATCACCAGGTTTTGACAAAAGCTTATTACTTGGTAATAGTACATTGTGTGTCGGTATAGTCGTCTGATATTCTAGCTAAGGTTTGGGATTACGCCAACTTTGCATGTCATGATGATTTCCACTTCCATGCTTCGGATTCAAAGTTGGAATAACACCTGAACTCGTTGCTCAAACCTTTCGCGTGTATAATCTCATAGTCTGTAGTCTTCAATCCTACTTTGCCGTAGAGTTTCTCGGTGACCAAACTCTCCATGCGCTCTCCAGTGCAGACAATAAGACGAAACGAGTCTTGTGACCATGACTTGGCCAGCCATCGTACAGTCAGAGCGGCTATATCATGTTAACGGGGTTATGCGCTGACTTTTTAGGAAATGTGAAAATTCACCTTTAGTCTGGCAGTCTTGACTCAGAAATGGCGGGTCGCAAATGATAGCATCGAACGAGCCTTTGAGTTCAGGCGGTAGCTGGATCGCTTTCTCAAAGTCGTATGAGACAAACTCTTTGAAGACCGCAAAGCGTTCGTCGAATTCGAGAAGTTTGATCTGCGGCCGACATGGGACTTCACCTGAGTTCTGTGCAATCATCAATACAGCGCGCGGGGGGGGGGGAGTTTCAGGTTGTTCGTCAAACACAACTTACGATCAAATTCTTTAGCTGTATAAAAGCGCTGGGCGCTGATACAACTGCGATTCTCGTCCCATCGGTAGCGCCATCCAGAAGTTGCTTCGCAAGGACCGTGGCAGTCTCGTCACTGTACCAGAACTGACTTGCGTTCCAATCTTCTGTGAATACATCCATGGACAGTTTTCCATCAAAGTCATCTTCCGCCTTGGCTTTCAGATCTTCAAACTGCTTTGCACGTTCATCCCGCTCGCCGTAAAATTGTTGAAGCGCTGCTAGGGCGTCGCCCGAAAGCTGTCTTGTTTGCTTAGTATGTACGTCATCATCTGCGATAAGAATACTCACGGAATATCGTCGTCGTCTTCAATCATCGGTACCATACTAATCCCTTGTTGTCAAACTGCAGCGGCAAATAATTGCATGTGGATCTGAATAGTCGCAAACACCTGAACTCACCCCACTCCCGATAAGCGAGCCTCGGTAAGTGTGCTTGACCCGACACCTGAGGTATGGAATGACCATGTTACGCCAGCGACTTACACATTTCAGTTCACTTAGACTATATTCAAAGATGGTCGACGCACTAGTACCTTTGCCTGAGATCGAGAAGTTGAGCGATCGGGTGATTAGAGTGCTTGGTGGTAACCCGGGCAAGGTAAGCGGCGTCGCATCGCAAGGTAATAACATACACTGACAAACTTCAAGTTCACTTTGCAAGGTTTGCGCATCTCGTTTCATTTCGGAATTCATATTGATCAGTACAGGTACCAACACTTATGTCGTCGGTCAAGGTGCATCGCGACTCCTCATCGATACGGGCGAAGGCAGACCCCAGTGGATAGCGTCCATCAAGTCGCTGCTCTCAAAGGAGAACATCGCAATCGAAAAGGTACTCTTGACACACTGGCATCCTGATCATATCCAAGGAGTCCCTGATCTCCTCGAGCACGCTCCTAACACCAAGGTCTACAAAAAAGATCCACACCAAGACTGGCTCCCTATAGCCGATGGACAGAAGTTTGAGACTGAGGGCGCGACGTTGCGTGCATGCTACTGTCCTGGACACACCACCGACCACATGGCCTTTGTGTTGGAGGAAGAAGACTCCATGTTCACGGCCGACAATGTGCTGGGGCAGGGCACAGCGGTCTTCGAGGATCTAGCAACATACATGAACAGTCTCGAGGCCATGTCAAAGCAGTTTGGCGGTCGCGCATACCCCGGTCACGGCCCTGTTATCGACAATGGCCCAGCAAAAATCAAAGAGTACATTGGCCATCGCAAGCAGCGTGAGCAGCAGGTCTTGGATGTGCTGGCTGCGGATGAGGGTGGGTTGGGGTTGTCGTCGATGGGCATTGTCAAGGTGATATACAAGGATTATCCAGAAAGCCTCTGGGAGCCGGCGGAGAGGGGCATACTGCAGATCTTGAACAAGTTGAAGCAGGAAGGAAAGGTTACTGGTGATAAGACTTGGTCGTTGAGTGGAAAGTCTAGTCTCTAATCAATCAATACAAAGTTTGTGGATCGAAAGCTCCTGTTAGGCGCCCTGCGAAGTGGGGTGGGATGTGCCCCGCCAACCAGTGCTACCCTTGTGCAGCTACTCCTGAGTGTACAATGCTGATATAAACGATCAAATTTCCCAGACTTCCATCGAATCATCTGACATTGTGCCAGAGTGGTTAATGGGTTAGACTTGAATTACTCATTCATGTCATCTAATGGCTTCGGCCTCGCAAGTTCGAATCTTGTCAATGTCGCATAACCATATCGTACAATGCCCCCAGCGGGGGTATCTTTCTTTTTGCCTTTTTTTGCTCGTGTCTTGCTTTCTTTGCAGTATCTACGGAAAGGAAGTAGATGGTACTTGGATTATTTTTTGCCTCCCAACTAACGGGAAATAACTACAAGCTGTGCAGCGAACAACTTTGCTCTAACAAAGTCAATAGGGTAGTGACATCTTCCGAAGCAGCAATCATTTTGGCATTTTTGAGAATTTGCGAAAGCTCTGTACGCGAATTTTAGATACTGTTGTAGACGTCGACCATGCCCATGAGAAGACTAGCACATGATCGCTGTAGATCTAAACAAACATGGTTAATTCTTGGCCCAAAGCAACTGGTTCTCTAGCATTCCCCGTGCAGCTGACCCAATCATCTGAGGGTAGTTTTATTGACAGAATATGATTCGAAGACATCGAACAATGTCAAATCATATTTGGCGATTGCCTATCACAAATTTTGTTGGGTGTTATGAGTGAGCTAGTATATTTGAAGCCGCATAAATGAATTACTAGTCAACCTCACTTGAGTTTTCTGAGACGTACCTTTGAAATTGGGCCCAAAAACTGTGGTAAAGGGTGTTCATTTGACTGATACTCTTTTTCTTCTACAGGATAGCCCTTTTCCTACTTCGACTTCATTTTCAGTGGCTAACTATTTGAGGGATCTAGCAATTGATTTGGATGTAGGTGTACATGTTCCCAATGCCTTCTCTACCTTGCGAAGTCAACTACTGTTCCTGGATCGCGATCTCCATGGAGACCACGTAGCCTAGCATAGCAAAAGTCACGGACAGACCGCTCCGAGATCAATACTGGAGTCACATGGCTTTGAAAAATGCCATAGGTGTGGAGAAAACCCATGATCGTTCCACTTTGTGGCATCCTTGGCAATGTAAGGTTTGCTTTGAGCAGAGTGGTGTGATGTATACTGATACACCTACATAGGTTGCGAAGTATCCATACTAGACAGTGCTTTATAGGTTAAAAGCCGGAGATAGAAGAAGGTCATCTTTGGGCTTATGGAGTGAACTCTTAGTCATTATTCTACTATAACTAGTTGACATGCACATACTAGAATCAACTTTACTTACTCTGTACATGACAGCGGTTCGAGTTACTTCGCGACGATAGTGTCCCACTCCGCGGCCCACTGGTCGGGGAGACTTGCCATCTCTACCGTACATGGCTTAGCGCAGCGCTCGATATGCACCCATCTGAACCCTAGCCAGCAATTTTCGCCGTGACCTCCACTCTGGCCGGCAACATTTCCCCCAAGACGAATAAGTTAGAAAAGAATCCTATCCTACTGGACATACGCACAGCGCGGAACGAGGCGAATCTTATTCTGGGGTTGTGGGGTAACGGGTGAGGCGTTATGCTCGTCATCTGGGGATTCTGGGTACTTCTACTGGTCTCAGGGGCATTTGTAGACGTGGGAACAAGCACACCAAGGTGGCAGAAGCACCATGCGGCGTTACAAAAACGAGCAGTATCAACCAATAGCAGAATTTAGCAGTAAATATCACGCGAGTTCCAAGCGAGTCAAGAATATTAGAACATCCATCGTATCTTTGGTATCGATTCTCACGATCCATAGCAAAGCAGATCGGCCAGTCTCGGACTGGGGGTCCACAGAAACTTCGAGCGAGCTTCTGAACGCACGCCCGATGTTTGCGTCAACAAAGTGACCCCTGCGTACGCACATATGGGAACCAGCAATCAGAACAAGTAATAGGACCAAAGAATGCGGTTCCCAACCGCTTAAACCGCATGTGAACACGGAACTTTCTAGTCGCCGTTTTTACCTCGACACCGCTGTTAACCAGAACGTTATCGGATGCCTGTTGCAACAGCGATAATAGGCCTGCCACTAGCGTTGACAGACAGGTGTTGTGGATCCACCTTGAAAGATCTAACGCGAGACCAAGCGAATTATCCAGTGTGTACATAAAGGCTGACCGACATTCTCCTCTTCTACTACTCTTCTCACTCGAGATTTTTGTTCAATTCTATCGGACTGGGTCCACACGAGCACCAGGAACTCCATTGAAACCAACATGGGTAGAGGCGATTCGGTCAAAAGTGTCCCACAAGAACAACAGGAGACCATGGTCTCTTGTGCCAGTAGAGATGGACCGATAGCTAGGGAGCCGTATGGACCGACAGGTATGCTTCTCCACCAAACCACCCACAACGAATTTCGTGATAATAGTAACTGACCCCACCCAGGATTTAGTGGTCTCTTTACCAATCCATATGTCGCCATGTGCGCAGCATTCGCCACCATTGGAGGCCTTCTCTTTGGATACGACCAGGGTGTCATCTCCGTGACGCTTGTCATGGACCAATTCCTCGGCCGCTTCCCTCGCGTTTCGGACGATGCTTCAGGCGCGGGATTCTGGAAGGGATTGATGACTGCTATGCTGGAACTTGGTGCCCTTATCGGTGCGCTGTTTGCCGGATGGATTGCAGATAAGCTATCCAGGAAATACTCCATTGTCGTCGCGGTCATTATCTTTACGATTGGAAGTATTTTGCAGACTGCGGCTATGGGTTATACTATGTTGACGGTGGGACGACTGGTTGGAGGAATGGGTATTGGAGCGTAAGTTGAAACTCCACACTGAGATGCTGTTGCCCCTAGGGCGAGATCTAACTGGGTATAGACTTGCAACAATCGCTCCACTCTACATTTCGGAAATTGCTCCTCCAGAGATCCGTGGTGCCCTTCTCGTTTTGCAGGAGTTTAGCATCGTTCTCGGTATCGTAGTCGCCTTCTGGACAACGTATGGTACCCGCTACATGGCCGGAGAATGGGCATGGCGCCTTCCTTTCCTCATTCAAATGATTCCAGGTCTGATCTTGGGTGCTGGCATCGTTTTCCTTCCCTTCTCACCTCGCTGGCTAGCTAGCAAAGGCCGCGACGACGAAGCCCTCCAAGTCCTTGGAAAACTCCGCAAACTCCCGACCGATGACACTCGTGTGTTCCAAGAATGGTGTGAAATCCGTGCCGAGGTTGCTTTCAACCGCGAGGTTAACTTGGAAAGACATCCCGATTTGCAGGGAAATACACGTATGGATGAATTCAAACTCGAGATTCAATCGTGGCTCGATTGCTTCAGACACGGGTGCTGGAGGCGAACCGTTGTCGGCGTTGGCATTATGTTTTTCCAACAATTCGTCGGTATGTATAGTACCACACTCTACAAAGGACGTAACTGACGGAATACCAGGTATCAACGCTCTCATCTACTACTCGCCCTCTCTTTTCAAGACTCTTGGCCAAGACTACGAAATGCAGCTCCTTCTCTCCGGTATCATCAATTGCACCCAGCTCGTGGGTGTTGCGACAAGTCTATGGACCATGGATCGCTTTGGACGCCGATCTCTGCTCCTGAGTGGCGCTGCGCTCATGTTCATCTGCCATCTCGTTATTGCTGTCCTGGTAGGAAAGTTTGGTGGCCGATGGGCTGATTACTCGACTGAAGGCTGGGTCGCCGTCGCCTTCCTCTTCTTCTACATGTTCAGTTTCGGTGCCACATGGGGTCCCGTACCATGGGCTATGCCGTCTGAAATCTTCCCTTCTTCACTCCGCGCAAAGGGTGTTGCCTTGTCGACATGCTCCAACTGGTTCAACAACTTTGTAATCGTAAGTAGCAACTTGCTCAGCGATACAAGGAACAAGATACTAAAACGCGTTTCAGGGTCTCATTACTCCACCTCTTGTCCAGAACACCGGCTACGGCGCCTACACTTTCTTCGCTGTCTTCTGTCTCCTCGCATTCATATTCACATTCTTCGTTATCCCGGAAACGTCTGGCAAGACGCTAGAGGAAATGGACCAAGTGTTCCACGATGTCAGTAGTGAGGCGGAAGAGCAGCAAAAAGCACGCATCATGCGCGAGATAGTTGAGGGCAAGAATCGTCATACATCTGCTGCAAATCCCTAGGGCATCCGATGATCACTTTCTAAACACAGTCAGCTATTATAAAGATAATAGTAACTAATGTTAATTTTATTTTAAACATTTTTCCCAAGACATACGACGTATATTTCATCAATATCCGATGCTGGTTCCCATTGTCGCGATCTCATAAAGTTCCCATCAGTCGAGATGGCCTTCGGCCCATTTCACCGAAGGTCCTGTGCCGACTTCCCATACCCAAGAGATCCCGCACGCCAAATAAGACCAGTAATCATACGATTCCAATGCTTTGGTAACGTCAAGACAGAGGGTCTGTGTGGGACCCGACAAGTGGCATACAAAAGAATACCTCACTACCCATAATATTTGCGCGTGATTCTTTCGTGTGAGACGGCCATCTGCAATCTGATTGGTGGGTGTTCGCCGGGACGAATACCCGGCGATACGTGGCGCATTGCGAGAGACTTTTGGGAAAAATGCTCATCGGATTACGGCCAATGACATCAGAGGTCAGCGGTGCTATGTTCTGCCTTGGGTGTAGCAAGGGTGAATGGGTGGTAGCGCTAGCCATGGGGATTGTTGAGGATAGGTATGGGATACTGGTCATATGGTGAGATAATGGACATCGGGTTCAGGGTACTGTACTGCGTCACCTGAGTATTTGCTTTTTCCATCGACGAGGGTCTGCGCTTGATGTGTCAGGTTCCTTTTCTCAAAGATTAGTAGGAGCGACCATTGTTTGATGGCTTATGGCAAGGCGTGAGTTAAGTGCGGTTACATCCATCACAGAAAACTGCCCAACACGTTTCGGGAACGATGGACTGGGGTGTTTGATAAAAAAATTCTATTGTTTCATTGGAGAACTGGCGGTTGAAGCACCAGACATGTCCCACTCGTTTCTGAGTGCATTGATCAGCCAGGCCGTTGGCCAGACGTGGTCTCTTTCAAAGTCGGCCAAGATCTCAATTATTTCTTTCCTCTGTTTCTCGCTTGATACAAGCGGGCCCCAGATAAAAACAGTGTGGCGGACTGTGATTGCTAGTGGTACTGCTTCTTTCGAGCTTTTGGCAGCTCCGCAAATGGCTTGTGCATGCGATAGGATTTGGTGCTATAGAAGTTAGCAATCAGTCTGGTACATGAAAGACGGAAAGATTTACATCTGTTTCAGATAGTCGATAGCCGTCATGAACTACCGAATCTGAGTGTGGCCTGAACCGGAGTAGCATGATGCAAGCAAAGTGGTAGTAACAGAATGAAACGGCTGATGAATTAGTATGCGCAGCGGTAAGAGAGGAGGCTTAAGTAATCTTACCATGCCAATCGGCTGTAAACCAGGTATTTGGAAACGAGCAGCTATCATCCACAGGACCTTGATAGATGGGATTGAAGCCGGCTGGCCTGTCCCGCATCCATGTGTGAACAAGCTCCCACAGCTCCTCCCACTGTTGCATCCTAGAAAGCATATCGCCGTATACCTCGTTCCCATCATAGCAGAAGTTGACGACGCGCGCAAGGTTCCATGCCATTTGGTTGGACCAAGCCGTTTCCAACCTTAGCCGTGCCAGTGGATGTGCATCTCGCATTGAGCTGGGTGTTGGATGCAGCTGTAATGAGAAATCGATGTCGAGCGGTTGTTGGTTTATAGTAGCTTTGTGTATGCACTGCCGTACGTATACCCAGAAGGCAGCTTCGCGCAGAGTGGGTGCTGAAGGGTCTACGAAATGATGTCCTTGTGAGGAGCGGATGATGGCCGAGCAACCTGCAAGATGTTGTTCGTCTTCTAAGCCTACACTTGAGGGAACTAGATGTAAGAGTTAGCAAAGAAACGGCATATATCGAAGGTGTCGGGTAAGCTTACCGCTGAGCTGCTCATAGAAGTGTAGTATGACGATGGCACATAGAAGGGTCTCATCATGACTTGCAGCCTCCTCGTTCAGCCGCAAGATCAGGAGCGAGATGCAGCGCTGATAGGCCGCGTCTGCAACAGAGTCGTTTCGAGAGTGACGAGCAGCGAGTGCAATGACGGCGTGACGAAGGACGGAACAAAGGGTGATTTTTTCGGGTACTCCAAGAGTGAATTGATCGGTTGCGTCTGTACAGTCAAGCCAGCGGCCAATGTGTTCGGTATAATGATGGACCAAGAGGGCTTCTTCATGGGTCAAAGGAATGGGTTCTGCTGCATGGCCTGCGGTGCCTAGGGGGTGTTGGTCCATCTGGCTCTCCTGCGCCAGGAAGGTCTCCATCGACACATGGCCCCTCGTATCCTCCACCTTGTTGACATAGTATGGCGGAGCCGAAAATCCTTGGGCCGATGCGGAAGGCGCGCTGGAGTATGGACTGTCTAGTACCCCATCGGTCTGACTGTTTTTCCGAATGTTTCTCTGTGAGATGGACTGGCTGCGACTTCTTTCACCAATACCGTCGGCACCATCCATCTCTTCATCTTCATCTTCTCCATTCTCGCCGTCCGCGCCGTCCAAATTGTCTCTGGCCTCATTTTCATCGTCCGTGCCGCCTGTAGCAAACTTGCTTGATGAAGCTCCACCAGGTCGATAGTCTTTGAACTTGGTGTGCGGTTCCTCCCACTGGCAGGGCCGGTTTTTCTTGCTACAGGCCTTACATGTTGGATGAGTTTCGTCGCCTGAGTTTCGTGTAAGCGCAGATGAACAATTTTTGTAGCGAACTTACACTTGACACGGCGTGCTCGACATGTAAGACTTTGTCCAGGTCAGCATTATTTTGTGACCACCAGATTGGGATCATTACTGACCAGCCACTCCTAGAACGGTATTTACTATACCAAGTCAGCATGCATCGAATATAAAGGCTCCAACAAGACTTTACCCCATACGTGGATACTGGAAGCTACTGATCGAATATTGGTGTACCTGTCGCAGTGTCAGCGGGGTCCATGGTGCCGCCCAAATCAAGTTGCAGTTCCAAAACAACAATCTTCTCAAGTCCAGATGGTGGCTGATTGCGGGGATCCGTACCGTGGTTGTGTAGTATGTGTGTATTGGGGTTGCCCATGCACTTCACCGACTTCGCTCGAAAGATCACCAAGTGACTGACATTGGAAGCCGCCTGGGGAGATTGGGAGCGACGAAAAAGGGCGCTTAGATGTGGCTTGTAAGTTCCAAAAAGGTATATCCTAGAGCCCAATAGTAGTATCGAGACGAGATCGTTACCTATCGAGTGTGGCTTCGATTATATTAGTCATTTGTCGAATAAGATTCCTTACCCACTGACGTGTTGCAAAGGAAGCCGCGGAGGCACTCGTTTGATACACGGCACATTAATTCTGCAGATCACGGTCAAGTCGCAACGTCCTTTATCTGCGTCGGGGTCTCGAGAGTGTGTAGTCATCGAGCCGCGCTCACGCAATGATTGTTTATAACTTCAGATTTACTGAAAGTTGCGGCACATCCGATATTCACGCGCTTGTGCTGTTAATCCTTGCTGGATAGAGCTTGCTACGGGCCAAATTCCCGAAGCCAGTCACAGCTGCCAGAGCTCTACAAGCTTAGCCGCCACTCACTCCTACAGCTAGCCTATATAACCCTGAAGGTTCATCATTACGTGTAGCAAGCCAACTCCGGACCTTTAAAGGAAGAGCCCGCACTCGAGGTTCCAGGGTTCCAGTGTTGGCACCCTGTGGGCCGAAATCGCTGACGTAGCCAGAATGCTCCTAGTCCCAATAGACTGATTCGTATCGAGAAATATTTTTTGTACAATTAGGACGCGCGGATGATCTGATCATACAAAGAGTCTTCAATATCGTTCGCTATGCTCTTTCAGCAGCTATACTGGGCAAATCGACAAGATATAGAGCATAATAGCATGTCTTTTGTGAGGGCGATATTGATCTCTTGTGTCTTTTTGGTTTCGCTAAACGTGGCTCAGATAGTGCCAAACTTCGTGACGAGTGCAGGAGCCAGTAACTCGGCGCCTTGGCCACCGAATTGCTGTTGTGTCACATCTTATACCTACTCACCAATTCACTGCGCTCATCCATGCAGTCATTCACGCCCTCTTACATTCGATTTTGTTTGAGCCTCTAAAATTTCAGTCTTTTTTGTATGAAATCGCCGAGAGCCGTAAACGCCACACCTCAACCTCACGAGATGCGAGACTGGCCAGAGACCGAGACGAAAGGGCCATGCTGCTGAGGCCAGAGAAGTTCGTTGGGCCATTATAAGAGCACCCATATTTCTTCTGCTACTGTCAGCCACGGCAAGCGCATTCAGAAGCAGCATTCTGTACGCAACGAGGACAAACCTATCGTGGAATTATTCTGGATGGTTGACCGTTCCAACTGACACATTCTGGTCCAGGTCGACAATCAGTGGCGTGCTAAATGACGGCAAGGCGTCCAAATCTAGCGAAGCACTTGTCGGAAAGATGAGTTCCTTCGATCCGGGAATATTTGTCTAAGAGAAAACCGCAATTTACGATATGGAACGTCAAAGGATATAAAGCTCCAGAGTATTTCCTTTGGGCGGTTTTGATTTTACTAGCGCCATATACGCACCTATCGGCACGCATACCGGTCTATTCTGAGTGGACGAGAGCTCTTTGATATCACGGTACTCGGCGTCGACTTGCATACTCTCAGTGCCTAGGGAATCCTCCCATCGCGTCCTCGTCTCGATCCGCCCCCATACGCGCTTCGCACCGAGCTCTCCTCAGCAGTACGTGTGCGACCTTGGCCAGGATGATATGAAGGTGGGGTGATGTTTGTCCTCACACGAAGATGCCTGGACGTCTTGAAGGTCTTGAAACTTTTGGTAGTCAAAAGTTTCAAGATCTCTCTGCCCTGTCGGAGCAAAACAGGCCATGTCCCCGAAGCCCCGTTGAGAAACAATAGCCGAGCAAGGACGCGTCCTCGATGTTGCTGCTATATATGGGTACATGTTGTCAAATATTGTCTACGCTGTCAACGTCCAAGGGTTGGCTCATTTTGACCCGCATAAGTCGGTGAATGAGCAGCACATTGTTGAAATCTGACAGCAACTGACGTCGAATGCACAAGGATTGTACCTGCAAGCACATCTTACCATATCCGGCATGGATACGAGCGCTATGCCCCAATGTCGCCAGGGCCTCGACGTACCAAGCTTGTCATCTCTGACGGTAAAGAAAGACCAATGCGGCATAATGGGGAGATATTCAAGGGCGACGATACAAGAGTGGGTGTCAGAGAATTTATTGCGCTACGTGTATCTTGGACGTGATAGGTCAATGACTCATGGTGCAAGAGTACATAAAGCGTGTATACAAGGTGCGAAGCGGATTGGATACAAACTGGCTCATGGGCGGGGATAGTAGCCACGCGTTTGCTACCAAGTCTGGTGGCTTGGGCATTGCTCCAATAGGCTTGAGCGATGGCAGATCGTAAATGTAGAGTTGGTATGCAAGCCAAACATAGGCCATCATGATGTAAGCATTGCTGTAGTAGTACTATACAAAGTTTGAATGCTTTTGGGGAAAGCGGAGTTGTACGTGCATGTGCTTAGTTTACCACATGAAGATGATCTGGGTGAATACCTTGTACACGTCTTAGCGCCCAAATCTCCATATCTCCGTGAAATTTGAAAAAAAAAGACATTTGTCAAATATGGTCAAGATGCTGACAAAACACATACTTCACCCCTCACGGCCAGCCAAATACATAGAACGCGTTGATGCCAGTTCCCGGCGATCGTAGTAATTTTATACACATGATACAACATAAATACACAAAAAAAGTCCAATATTCTTTCCTGTCCATTTTTTTTCCAGTCATCACTCTCGACGTCCAACACATCGGCCCTCTATAGCCTGGCTCAACCGTCCAGTCTAGAACCCCCTAGCTTTTAGGAACTCTGCAATCTCACTAGTATGATGACCCTTAACGATAACGTGGCTCGTCAGACTGTTAATCTTGACATCCTCGTTCTTCTTGTTGAGGAAGACCCTCAGTTCGTCTCTCAGGGCGGACAAATCGCCCGTGATCTTGCGTATAGTAGTCTGGTGCAGATTGCCGCCGCGCTTATAGTCGGTGTAGATGGGCAGGTTCTTGTTTATTGATCGAGAGACGTGGTATTTGGGGGGCGGCAGAGATATCTTTTGGGTAGGCGGTATCTTTTGTTTCTTGGGTGATTTGGACTTTTGTGATGAGGGCGCGGTGGTAGCGTCTTTTGGCTTGGTGTCGGTGCGGGGGTGCTTGGAGGGTAGGACAGGCTTGGGTTCTGGTGGTTGTGCACTGTCGCCTTCGGTGAGGGATTCTGCTGCTGCGAGGTCGGCGGCGCGCTGGGCTTGTTGGGGTGTTGATGGGTGTTGAGATGAGGCGTTTGGTGGGAGCGAGGGATTGGTTATGGGCTTAGGATTTGGCGGAGGCTCTGTTAATAGTAAGTGGATATGCGCATATTTTGGCATAGAGGTGAAGAACTAACGCTCAGCTTGCCATGTGCTTGCAGTGGAGAAGCGTAGGCATTGTCGGGAAGCGATTACTCGCGGAGCGGCCAATGGCCTCAGCAGAGGAACGAGATATTGTATACGAGGCATTGTAATATACCAGAATCGAACAATCGCCTGTCAGGAAAAGAATAGCCAGGCGTGGGGATATGTGGCGCGGAGAATGACGATGCGGGCTTGATGCGTGAATTGCGGCTCAACACCACAAGTTTAGCGTACAAGGGTCCTCGCTTGCGCACAGTCGTTTTTCATTATCCTAACCCCACCACCACCGCCGCCCGCCGACAAGACGAATTTCGCGTCCACCACCGCCCCTCCCACCACCCTCTCCCACTCCCCCGCCGCCGACCACAACGACGACAATCGCCCACCATGGCGGACTCAGCGGCAACTGGCGCTAGCATCGCCGAACAATACTCGCTCCTTCCCAAGCTTATGCCCAACCTCGACCGCCACCTCATCTACCCGCTCCTCAACTTCTCGAGCGATGAAGAGGCCGAACAGACAGTCGAGCAGAAGAAGCTGCTCCTCGAACTTCTCAAGCCCACAAACATGACCGATTTCGTCGGCCAACTGCACCAGGACGTCCACGGCCTCTCCGACATGTCTGACGAGTACAAGAAAAAGCGCGAGGAGGTCCTGCAGAAGCGCGACCAGCTCGAGGAGGCCACCAGCAAGATTAGCGGTCTTTTGGATGACGAGAACGTCGTTACCAACCTGAGGAGTGACAAGCAGCAGAACTTGGCCTACCTCAAGGAGAGCCACGGCGTCGACATGGAAATGGTCAACCAGCTGCTCGAGTTTGGTCAGTTCCAATACTCGTGCGGTGTCTACCCACATGCTGCAGAGCTGCTCTACCGATTCAGAGTTCTGGTATGTCTCTGCCTGCAAGCGCACTCGCTCTGTATCATGCCTCGCTAACACACCTTTTCCAGACCACCGATGGTGACAAGGAACGCGAAGCCACGTGGGGTAAGCTCGCCTGCGAGATTCTGTCCGTCAACTGGGACTCGGCCATGGAGGAGATCAACAAGCTCAAGGAGATTATCGACACGCGCCTCTTCAACAACCCTCTCGCACAACTGCAGCACCGCACCTGGCTGATCCACTGGTCGCTCTTCCCCCTCTTCAACCACGAAACCTCGCGCGAAACCCTCACCGACATGTTCTTCTCCCCCGCATACATCAACACCATCCAGACAAACTGCCCCTGGATCCTGCGCTACCTTGCTGCCGCCGTCATCACCGGCCGCAACCGCGGCAGGAACTCGAACCAGTACCAGAAGCAGCTCAAGGACCTGATCAGGATCGTACGTCAAGAAGGCTACGAATACAGCGACCCTGTCACCGACTTCATCAAGGCCTTGTACATTGACTTTGACTTTGAGGAGGCACAAAAGAAACTCAGCGAGACCGAGGAGATTCTCAAGAACGACTTCTTCCTGTTGGGCGCGGCAGACCAGTTTGTAGATGCGGCCAGGCATCTGATTTCTGAGAGCTACTGCAAGATTCACCAGAGAATTGATATCAAGTAAGTTTATGGAAGTTGTTTTCGACTTCAGAACATTTGCTAATAATTTTCTTCGCAGGGACCTCTCAACACGTCTCGGTCTCTCCCAGGATGAGGGTGAGAAGTGGATTGTCAACCTCATCCGCGACACGCGCGTAGACGCAAAGATTGACTACCAAGCCGGCACAGTCGTCATGAACCATCCCCCACAATCCGTCTACCAACAAGTCATTGAGCGAACGAAGGGCGGCTTCTTCAGGACCCAAGTTCTCAGCGCGGCCGTTGCCAAATGAGCCCTAGTTTTCCTTGCAAAGAAAAATCCTTGTTCATGGCAAATAAATGGGGATGATGTGTATATGAACAGCTTCTGGGGAGGCAGATGACATGGTGAGGTGGGGGCAGGAGATGATGATGAACAAGTATGAGGATGAATGCCATGATCTATGATTGTGTTTGGGGGAAAGGAAGGAAGGAAAGAAAAAAACAATCAATCATGGGATTCCGGTTATTTTAGGCTTTGCAAACGGGAGCATGTACTTGATTGGCATCAGGGAACTGGCGTCTTTATTTTTCCCTTTTTTCCCAAAAAAAAGAAGGGGAGGGGTTTCGATGGCTCCTCCCTCTTTTTTTCTACATATATCTTTCTTCTCTCTCTCTTTTTCTTGTGGCTTGTGGCTGTGTAGACACAATGGATGGATGGATGGGGTCATCAGAGCGCTGTATATTTACGAAATACAGACCGGCGAGTTAAAGTTCGATATAATCTTGGGAAAAAAAGAGCAAGATTGATAAAAGTGGATGATAGGTCGAAAATGCAGTGACTGATCTTTTTTCTTTGGTTCCGATTCCCTGTATAAAAGAAAACCTACTACTTATACACAAGCCTATATAGTCACCAGACTAGATTCCTCAAACAACCACCAGGTTTACTCTATCCTTAACCGATACGCTTTTCACTCCTTCCTTCTTCTTCCTTCAACTTAAGAGCCCAAGATCAAGCAAAGTACCTAGGCTCGTTAAAAACATGGTACCTATGCCCCCTGACACCCTCTCCCTTGAACAAATCCGGGAACCTCAATCCAGCGGGAACCTGCGATTCGTGGACGAGCTCGTTGCTGGGATTCTCAGGTTCGCCAACGACGAATTTGCCGACCTGTAACACACGTATATTAGCACTTTTCTCCCAAAAAGAAAAAAAGAAAGGAGGGGGAAAAACATACCTGCAACTCCGTATCCGTAATTGTATGTCTCGAGACACGGGCATATCCCGTCCTCTTGAGTCCCTTGTAGAGAATGTACTCGCACCAGCGATCCCAATCGCTCGGATCGATATCCTTCATTCCGCTCTTCTCACCAACATAGGTATTGTAATTGCCCTCTCCGGGCTTAATGACGAGGTAGGAAAGCAAGATAGCTGGGCGAGGCGTGGCCTTCATGCGCTCGGCCAGGTATTCAGATTGCAAGCGGCGGTCCTCTGGGTCTTCTTCCTGGCCGGAGTGGAAGACGAAAATGTCAACCATTTCGCCGTAGGCGTCGATTGTGGCTTCGATGGCGGGGGCGAGTTCGCCTACAGGGGAAGGGAGGAGATGGTGTGTGCTGTTTACAATGGGGAACTTGGAGAGGAGGGCTGAACCCCATGTGTGCTTGTTGGGGCCGGGGCCAAAGTCGACGTACATGCCTAGGTCCTCGGCGAGGAATTGGGTGGAGTCACGGTTGCCCATGATGATGCGCTGCAGGTCGCTCTCGAGGAGACCAATAACGTCGACCTCGAGCTCTTTGATGAGATCGCGCATGCGGTGCTCGGATGACCACATGTCGTTGTCTAGAGAGAAATGGATTGTCCAGATACCGGCTGTGATGGACTTGGTCTCCGGGTGGTACGGCTTGTAATCGTAAGATGGGAAACGTAGGTATGCAACAGCAACAGCAATAATCTCCAGAACGCCGAGGATGTACATGTAGTATGAGCGCTGTCGGCTAGCGGCTGCAGTGATGACAGCCTTGCCCTTGTAGCTCTTGAGCACTGGTGGCTGGGCCGAGACGCTGAAGACACCTGCACCAATCTGGAGCATCATGCATGTCATAACCCAGTCAGTGTGTTCACGGACAAGAGGTCCACCAGGAACAAAGGCATATGCTACGACCCAGACGTGGAAAAGTACCATGAAGTTGTATACCAAGAAGGCAAGGCCAAAGGTGCGACCTGGTGCGTGACGAGCTGCGTGTGAAATGAGGATGGGTGCTGCTGCCATTGTATAGGTAGCCAGGACAAGAGCACCATAGAATCCAGTCCAGTGGCTGGTGGTGGTCAAGAAGGCGGCACCAATCGAGCCGACACCATAAAAGGCCCATGATCGTGAAAGGTTTGGCGCAAACAATCCAATCATGAGTCCAACACCCATAGCAAAGAGGGTCAGCGTGCCGTGAGGGACGGCCAAGGGTCCGCGAACGGGGTATCCTTCCCATACCCAGGAGATCATGGTGCTGGAATCGGACAGTAAGGAATGCATGGAGAAGAGTACTCCAGCAAGACCGAAACTGGCAAAGACCGAAGATCCTTTGGTGGGACCCTGGGCCGGAATATCAGCACCAGCACTTGCGGTCGATCTTGTTGATATAAGAATGGAAATGAAAGCGACTACAAGACCAGTCTTGTTCCACCCTCCGTTTTCCTCGTGCATGATTGGCCAGATGGGGTTGTTTGTCCAGAAAGCAAACTTGGCAACGCTAGAGGCGATAAGGCCAATGGAGAAAGCAGTGATGCGTCCTTCGAGGCGGTGCGGCTGCGACCTTTCTGCAAAGAAGGTGGCCGACCATGCCAAGCATGACATGGACAGGCCAAAGCCAACAGCGAAAAGTCGGTTGACAGGCGATGTAGTAAGGAAGGCGAGAAGCCCGGAAAGCGAAAGCAAATGGAAGAACCACACATAACGCGTGACAAGGTAGCGGACAGGCTTGATGCCGAGGAAGAAGGGTGTAACAGTGCACATGACCAAGGCCTCATAGCCAGAAATACCCATGTGCCAGAGGGGGAAGTCTGTTCAAAATTAGCAAATTATCGCTATTGAAGGATGGGGAACATACACCAGACACACACGCCGAGTGAAGTCAACATGGACCAGAAAACAAACTAAACAATGGTCAGTCATGTATGCATCAACTTCCGATCCAACATACTCCATTGTAGACATCTGCAGCTGCGTAGATGAGTCCAGCCCAGGAGAAGGCGCCAGAGAACGTTGCGCCAAGCTCTTTGTTTTTCCTATCACAAGTCAGATAGGTCAACGGATTTCTTCCAGATAGAACTTACTCTTGAACAGCATCGGAGACGGACTTGGAGCCGGCACTACAAAAAGAGTGGATCAGAGAGTGGTCAAATAAAATAGATTTGCGAGTCTATCTATATCGGGAGACGTGGAACATACACGCGAGATAGACCTCGTACGTCTTTGATTACAATCTCAAAGTGCTGGAACTCAATCATTGTGACAGCATCAAATGCTACATCGAGCAAGACCAGGGACCATTCGAAGAAAGCATAGATGGTGTACGCTGTAAGTAGGTAAGTATAGGGTGTATGATATGGACGCCAATACATACCTCCAGCAACGCGGTGAACCTTGTGCTGGATGAAGAAGTAAATCAGCGGTACAAGTGTTGCGAAGAAACTTCCTGCAAAAATCTTTCTGTACTTGATGGCAGTGGCATTCTGGGGACTCAGGGAGAGACAACCGATGGTCCATGGCAGGGTTGCGACCAGATACGAGATCATGAAGATGTCGTGCCAGTCATGATCGTCGGTAGAGGTCACATATGTCCATCCTCCGCAGGTTAATGTTCGGAAGATGCCGACACCAGCAATGAACTTGGGCAGGGACGAGTTCGGACGACGAGTCAAGACGTACCAGAGGCCGACAAGTGCGAACCGAGGACCTATTTTGGTTAGCTTGACCCTGTAACAGCTATCCCAGGTCATGTACCAGATGTAAGAGCAATGAACAGCATGAAGACGGAGCGTTCTGGGTAGCGGTCGCCGATGGTCGCGGACACGGAGGGGAACCATTCATCTGGGTAGCCCTGGGAACATTGTCAACATTGGTCCTGAGACAGCATAGCACAATGACTGACGTAGAATTCATTCTGTACAATCTTGTGGTAGTGTAGCCCTCTATGATTGTTTAGCGTGATCGCGTGGGGTGTGAGTGGTGGTGGAGCAATTCGCGTACATTCCGACTACGAGGGCTCCGACAAAGGCGCCTAGATTTCATTTAAGCACGAGCGTATATGGAGAGATTGGGTCGACGAACTGTAGGCCATGGCGGTATGCGAATAGGAAATCCATTTTCCATTGAACTACATGGTATGAGCTGCGGAGGTCTCGGGAGTGCCAGATATGCCATTGCGTACCGTTGCGACGGTGTCGCCGTCCTTGTCCTTGACCATGATGCAGCAGTTGAATGGCCCTTCAATAACCCTCCAGCATTGAAAACAAGGAAAAGAAGCAAAAGAGCGTGGAGAATGGTGTGATGAATTGTCCAAGATGGCAGTCTCCTGAAGTTGGTACGTAAGGCCAGGGTCCGCGCTCCACAGGCCAAGGCGCTATATGCGGGAGCAACTCTAGCCTAGCAGTTTTCTGGCCCGGCCAACTTTTTTATACTCGACTTTTGCCAGCAACACCACGCGACGCAAACATGGCTGGCCCGAGTGACAAGGCGCGCTTCTACCTCGAGCAGTCGGCGACGGAGCTGAATGAGCTTGAGCGCAAAAAAATCTTCAGCAGGGTAAGCCAGGACAGACGCTCGCGCAATGGCAGTCTTGCTAATAGTGAGGATAGGAAGAAATCAGCTCTATAGCGAAGAAGCGCTCGGATTTCGAGCACATTATCAATGCCCGCGGCTCGCACCCAGAAGACTATATGCGCTATATTGAATTCGAAAAGAACGTCGACGCTCTCCGCCGCAAGCGAATAAAGCGACTAGGCGCCCGGTACAAAGGCTCTGGACAGCGAACAATCTACCTTCTCTACAACCGCGCGACAAGGAAATTTTCTGGTGACCTGGCGCTATGGATGCAGTATATCGACTTTGCGCGCAGGGACAAGGCATACAAGAGACTGAACGACATCTTCACCTCTGTCGCTCGGCTGCACCCTACCAAGCCAGATATATGGATTCTAGCAGCAAACTACTTCATGGACACCCAGGCCGACATTACCAATGCGCGAAGCTACATGCAGCGAGGGCTACGTTTTTGCAAGAAGTCCGAGGTCATGTGGCTCGAGTATGCCAAACTGGAGACCATCTATGTGGGCAAGATTGCGGGCAGAAGGAAGATTTTGGGGCTTGACGTTGATCGCACAAAGAAGGACGAGGACGGCGATGAGAATATGATTGCGCTTCCAGAGGTGACGGCTGAAGACGTGAATCCCAGCCTGAAGCAGGACGATGGTGTAGACGAGGTGGCTCTACAGAACCTTGCGGCAGCACCAGTACTTACTGGGGCTATTCCCTTGGCAATCTTTGACTCTGCTATGAAACAGTTCCAGGGTAGCCCCAGACTGGCCGAGAGATTTTTCGGCATGTTCGCCGAATTCGAACAGGTAGCGTGCATACCACGCCTGCTGCAGCATGTGCTCGGTTATCTGCAAGAGCAGTCACCACAGGCGGTTGAGACTGCCATGTGCAAGTTCCATATGCAGTTGTACGGAAGCGACCCCGCCGATCCCGAGACTGCGCTTAGGCTGAGCAAGGCATTGGACGTGATAAGCTCTACCGTTCAGCAACACCCTAGAGAAAGTAGCAGGGTTGCCGAAGTCGTCGTTCGGCGGCTCTTATCTTTGGACCGGTTACTTGCGGGTGTGGATTCATCGCTGCAGAAGGCATCGCGTGCTGCGCTGCGCAAATATGTTCGCGCAATGGAAGAAGGACAAGATAGGGGGGATAGGGTGGTTGGCTTGGCCCGATTGCTGCAGCAGGAGGGGAAGAAAGATGATGCCGATCTATTGATGCAGATGGGCGTCAAGTACTGGGGTGAGAACGGTGAGGTGCAAAAGTATATTTCAGCAATGGAAGGGTAAAAGGAGAGGGTGTGAGTGGGCATAAAGTCAGCGGATGAGTTGTAACCAGCATAGCCTGCATTCACGTCGTGTAGTCTTGTCAAGGCGCCGAGGGGAGCGGACGCCATGTGCTACACCGCTACGGCTCTACTCGCTCTATCGTGAGATGGTGCCATGGCGGAGTGAGTGCAACCACGTCAGCTGCATGTGCACCTGAGCAGCGGGGATTGTGGCAAGACGGCTCCCCCGCAGAGGCGCATGTATACTACTAGATGCTTCAGTCATCGGTGCGGATGCGTCTGGAAGACTTCTTAGCGCTATGGACTTTTTTTGTCTTGAGGCGGCGCTCGTTATTGGATTTTTGGCTAGAGTTCTTATCAGCTTTCGGGCCGTCGCTTGGTCGCTTGATCGCTTGGACCGTCGGACACGGTGCAACCAGGAAAACGTACAGGCGATTGATGCGCTGAAGCTGCTCTGGCGAGGCCTCGGCGGGCACAGCATTACGGCCGGCGAGGACAATGGCCTCGTACAGGCGACGGTAGCAGCTGCGGGCGTTGTCCGACTGCTTGCGACTGTCGTCGGCATGGACGACGATGGTATTTGAGCGTGGGGCCAGGTAGCGCAGGCGCTTGATTTGACTATGCAGAGCTGCAGGGACGTGGGGCAGCAGGGCGTCGAGGGGCACTTTGAGCGTGGCTTTGGAACTGACTCTGGCAGACGGGTAGATGTGGTTAGGCTGGCGGGCGGCGACGAGAGGACGAGTCGAGTAATATTAGGTGTTGGTCATACATACTTGTTCACGTTCTGGCCACCAGGGCCCGATGATCTGCTAAAGGTCAATTCGCCGATAGTCTCGAGAGGGATTGTCTGTGCATGCAGCGCCGCGAGCCACGTCCGGGCAGCATCAAGGCCGTCGTCGGCGCCGTGGGCAGGCGAGCCCGAGGGCGAGGAGGATGAGGAAGACGACGAGTATGGGCAGCAGCAGACAATGCGCCGCGGGAAGCGGGTCGTGGCCGGGGAGCAGCGGACCACAGGGGCGATGCAGGAAACGGGCACAGCAGGGCGAAGAATGAGGCGCGGTTGGAGCAGCAGTCGCAGTCGCAGTCGCAGCAGCAGCAGCGGCAGCGGCAGCGGCATGGCGGTGGTTTGTCAAGATGATCTCATGCAGCGCGGCTAGATGAAGGAATTTACTACACAGCGAGGAGCAGATACATAGTTGGGGCCTCGTCCATCCACATCCATGCCATCCATGCCTACTTACTTGTTACTAGCTAGCCATAGTAGCCCCATCGCATCCCTCGCATATTCCCACCCCCCTTGCAAGCGGGCCCGGCCGCTAAAAAACAGCCATCACGTGTCGAAGCTTAACCATCGCAGTGCGCGGTTCCAGGCTGGTCTCGGAGGGCTCGACGCCGAGTCCCAACATCTGCTCTTCCGGCGCACTCTCTCTCTCGTCGACGATTCCTCTTCGCTCAACTCTACGCCAGCTTGACCTCACCCATCAGCAGCCTCTTGCTTGCCTTGTCACCCCCCCAACCCCCCCCAGACGGGCTCGCACCTTGCTCCCCGTGCCTGACGCACACGGCCTGCCTGCCCGCCCGCCTGTCTGCCCTGCCTACTCTCACCTGCCTGCTCTCACCTGCCTGCCCCAACGCCGACGTCTGCTACGTCTGCGCGTCGTGCCAATCTTCTAACCTTTCTCCGACCATCGCATATAGCACACACAGTAGCCAAGCCCCGCCACCAGCTTCTTCACCTACGCCTAGTGTACCAGATCCTGCAGCCTCCTTCTCTCTCTCCTTCTACCTCCATCTACACCTACCTCTCTCTCTCCAGCCCTTGTTGCGACGGTGCGTTTTCGTAGATGCTTTGAGTTGACCTAGACCCTCGTCATCCCGCGCCGCCTGCTCTCTGCCAGCCCATGCGCTCTGGCCCAACAGTCTACATGAGACCCAACTCCAGCCCGCCGCAGGAAGCTGAGCACATCCGCCATCAGTCGCTGACGCCAGAGAGCCCGCGTCCGCAAAACGTCCCCTCGCCCGCCAACATCCCAATTCTCGTAGAGCACATGGATGCGGCCTATAATGATCTCTCACACAGCAACGGCTCCCACTCCACCCCGGCAGACCACTTTGCACAGCATGCGCACAACCACCACCACCACCCCTCGAACGCCATCACTTCCGCGCCCTACTTTGCCGACCAGTCGCAGCAGCAGCAGCAGTCATCGTCGACCGCCGCAGCCGCTGCCGCCGCCGCTGCTGCCGCCTACCAACACTTAGCAGGGCCTGCAGCACCAGGGGGAGGAGATAATGCGCAGGCGGGATACGCCCCGTCGACAGGCTATGGTGTCGGCAACATGGGTACGCAGCCGCACGCTACCTCAATGCAGAATTTCTCTTCGCAGCACCCGTCGCACCCTGCCTCGGCCGCTGATGCGCCCCAGGCGCAACCTCAAGACCTCCATTCTGCGTACCCATACTCCCATGACAGTGCCTATGCCGCTCAGCACGCGCCCACTCAGTCAGCCCAAGGCGCTCACTACCAGACTGAAGCGCGCACTGGGCCCAATATTGACGTTCAAGCCCTATTGGATTCTCTGACGCCCGCTGCGACCACGGCCAACCCGGGCCAATATACTGCTGCTTCCCATATGCCTACCCAGTCTGCGCAGCCACAGCAGCACAATGCCTCGTCGTTGCCATCAGCCGCGACCAATCTGCCTGCGAGGCCGCCCACCCAAGAACAGCCCGCTACGCACCCAAACTATGACCCCAACGATGATATCAGATCCCATCATCCGCACAGCCAGAGACCATCCAATGTCCAGCAGAGAGGCAGCGCATCTCTCCAGCCCTTGAATGCGCAGAACCGCGACTTTGCCAGCTCCAATGCCTCTGGCCAAACCCAACAGCAAACACAGCGCAGTTCAACGCCTGACGATGAGGATCAGCGATGGCCGCCCGAAGTGAATAGGAGATATGAGGAGTTTTTGGAGCAGGAAAGGAAATTTGTCACCGAAGGCCAGTGGGATCAGTTTCCCATGGGCTCTCGACTTTTTATTGGTGAGCCAAGTTGATTCCTAGGCCACAGCTATCGAACTAACAGTTTCAAAAAAAGGCAATCTACCCACAGAAAAAGTTACCAAGCGCGACATCTTCCATCGTTTCTATCGCCATGGCAGACTTGCACAGATATCAATCAAGCAAGCATATGGTTTTGTTCAGTTTCTAGACGCCGAGTCGTGTCGTAGGGCACTAGACACTGAGCAGGGACAGGCGGTTCGTGGGAGGAAAATGCGTATGTCAACTTGTCCATGGACATGTAGTGTGCAGCCAACTAACAATGCCAGATCTCGAGATTTCCAAGCCCCAGCGAAACACCAAGAAGATTGACCAGCCGACCCCCGCTTCGCGCCGGCGTTCACGGTCGCCAGACTATACAAGGGGTGGCACAGGGCCCTCGCCCAGGGATAATCGCTATGGACCACACCCAAATTCCATGTCCCCTCGGGATAGGGATCGACGTTTCCGTGACCGGGATGATTACCGACCCATGCGATCGCCCTCACCTCGGGGCCCCGCACGGGGCATGAGATCGCGGGACAGGAGTCGCGATAGGTTCGACACGCGGTACCGCAGCAGATCAAGGACACCGCCCCGGCGGCACCGGAGTCCATCCCCGCGTCGCGATTACACAGAGGATGGGCTGGACCTTCGCCGCCGACTACCTCATGAAGTACCTGATATTCAGATCCTTGTTCTTAACGAAGGTCTCCCTCGGTATGTCAATCCTTCACAACTTTGATTGAAAGTAGCACTGACGTTCCAACAGGGATTTCATCCGCTACGTCGAGGATACTTTCCGCTCGCAGAATCTACGAAGTAACGTTCTCATACTCAGTGGCCGTTTCCCCGAGCCAGCCGTAGTCCGAAGACAGATTCTAGAGGGCGTTCTGGCCATTGTACGACTCGACACTACAGGCTTAGCCAAGGGCAAAGTCAGCGTTCAGATATTCGATCGACGTGCAGGTGCCAACAACGTCCAATTCAACGGTGAGTACTCTGTTTCAGTTTCCACGAATGCCACTAACATATTCCTAGAATATGCCGACCTAGATCCGACAACAGCTGGTCTTTTGGTCAATAACGCCAAACAAACTCAATCTCGCTCGAACATGCCGCCCTCTACTTCGTACTTTCCTCCCAACATGCCACCACACTACTCCCAGCCCAACAATGCCTTCCCGCCTCTCCCCACCAGTCAACCTAACATCTCCAATTTGATCGCCTCCCTTGATGGCGCTAGCCTGTCACAATTGCTCGGTGCAATGTCTGGTAGTAACATGGCTCAGAATACGCAACCAACGGCCAACCAGGGACTGAATGCGGATTTGGCACGACTCCTTGCCCAAGTACCAAGCCCTGCCCAAACCCCGGGCTTTGGACCAGCGCCCCCGCCCCATCTCGCGCAGTTGAATAGCCAGTTTCCCGCACTTGCTTCGCTCCTTGCCAACCAAAACCAGACGGTCGCCCCGCCCGTCCAGGCTCCCGCACAGTCTGGCCCTGCCCCAGACATGAACGAGATCATGGCCCAGCTTGCTCAGTATCAACGCTGAGATAGACCGTTCTCGGATACCCCCAAAAGCATTTTAGATACGCAGGACGGCTGTCCCCAACGTCCACCCTCTCCAAAAATCTCCGCCATTACTACCAATTACCCTATCTTATGTATCACTCCCGTTCGCGTTTGCAGTCGACACATTTGTAGACCCCAATCCCTCCAACTGCGCCACCTAGATCCCTCGAACTTTAGGGCCAAGCCTTTGACGAACCAGCTCACGAAGCCCATTGTAGCACCATCCGGGTCCATTCTGCCAGTGTTTTCGCCCCTGCCCCTCGCAATCCCTACATCCCAAGACCCTCGCAGCAAGATTCCGATCCAGCAACGTACCGAAACCATGCAACACGCCCTGACCGCACCAACATTTCAAGTTATCCCATTGGCTCTAGCGACTGCCCAATCCCGGCCAAGCGGGTTCCGAAAGCCCCAGATACGGCCCCTCGTAATGACTAGATCCATATCTGCAATCGCGGCTTACTTACTTCTTGTACTTTTCTTCGCAACAGCGAAATTATCTGTATTTATTCCTGTCTTGCTTCATTTTCATGTACGGTAGTTTCCTTTATCAGTTTTTGGGTTTCCTAACATTCCGCTTGGAAGGTCTCATGGGGCGCTCAGCACTAACGATTTCATCATGTATGGACCGAACCTTTTCTCGGGTTTTTGATGGCTGGTCGGAGTTATCTGCAGCGTTTACAAGTGGGTTTGTTTTCAGGGGAACTATTGGCGCAATCGGTAAAACTGCAATTGAGATATGGCTGTAGCGCGGGATGTAAAATTAGCAATGAATCATAGCTTGCATTGTCTTGCACAAATTAAGAAGTTCGCATCGAGTTCAATTGCCAATATTCAAGATGACGTTCATGTGAAAAAGTTAATTAGTTTACCTAGTCGGGTTAGCGTCAACGCGAGGTGTGATGACATCGCGATAACGGTGCCTTGACACATTTTTGACATCGCGTATTGGCGACGTCGCAACTAACAGAAGTCAACCATCGACGATTGCTCAAGTTCCCCGCAGGTCGCTATAGTCATACGACTCAGGATTTGCGATGAAATCCCGGCCGATATTTTCCACTTTCGTAAAACCTCTGCAGTCGAATGGCGCATTTGCGAGATTACCACGTCATCGACATTTATACACGCGGGCTACCACAACAGGGTTGAGCTGCCAGATATGGCATGAGAGGTCACAGTACACCACACAACAAGCGGGATGTGAAAAAATAGTCGGGGTGCAAGGCAGGCGGCATGCCTCATCATCAGCAGCACCAGCGAAAAGGACAGGTCACAATATCACAGCAGCACCTCCGCCATTGAACAAGGCCAACAGTACAAGAGTGCCTGCAAAGACCAGCCCCTCGCGACCTCTACAACCAGCACGGAGTTCTCCGTCCTTCACTCTTCCTCCAGCACCGATACAACCGTCGAAAAGCGCCACCACACCAACCCTCCGAGCCATCGAGAAACTCAATCCCCCACCCTTTACCTACGCCCCCGAAATTTCCGTCCCCGCCCGAAAAGCCGACCAGAACCTGATAAAATGGCTCTGGAGCGCCGGTCGCGCATACCTCGCCTTCTATAAAAAAGGGATCTCGCACGTGCGCCAGACCGCTAAATTAGCAAAGTCTCTGCGCAAAAAGGCAGCTGCTCATACCCCGAAGAAGCCAATGACGGAAGTCTTGACGAGGGCGGAATGGCAGGTTGTAAGGCGAAGTAGGCGCGATGTCCTGCGCCTCCCTGTCTTTGGCGTCTTGATGCTTTTGCTAGGGGAGTGGCTGCCGGTTGTCGTTTTGTATCTTACACCCGTTATACCAGAGGTATGCCGTATACCGCAGCAAGTGGAGCGTACACTACGGAAGCGCGAGGACAAACGTCAAGATCGTTTGAGGAAGATTAGTCTGCAGTCTATGCAGTTGCTGGGTAAAGATCGGCCGGCTACTGGTACGTCGTTGTCTGATTCTTCATCATCTTCGGGAGCCATGACCAAGGGCAAGAACTGGAACGACATGACTCTTTTCGAACTCTGTGTCTCGGCCGCCAAGCTAGATGTTTATCCCCCGGTTTTCGACTGGGTTCCCCTCTCCCCACCCAAGTTTTGGCTCCAGCGCAATGTCAGGCGCAAAATGCAGTATCTAGACACGGATTCCAAGCTCATTGAGCGGGATGGCGGACTTGCGGGGTTGAATGCTGAAGAGGTGAAACGTGCGTGTGTGGAGAGGGGGGTGCAAGTGTTGGGTAGGAAGGAAGAGGAGTTGAGGAGGGCGTTGGTGGGGGTTTGGGCTGAGCTCAAGAGATAGAGTCGTTTGATATAGATGGATAGATGAGGGGGGTTTTTAGATCTGCTGGGTTTGTACATAGGGAGGATATACCACTCCCAAATATTTATCCGTTTTTTTTTCTCTTTCAAACTGGAGATTGCAGTAAAGCCAAACTTCTAGTTCCAACTTACTCATGATCAGAATGCTTACCTTTTGTTTCTTCTCAGTTCTGGGGGATATCAGGAGGGGTGGTGGAGGGAATATCCCTTTCATCATGATTTTTCCCCCCTTCCTTTCCAGTATGTTTATGTATTACACGAGTAACATGTCTGTGTGTGTGTGGAGTTACGATATGTAAGTATTATTTTCATATATCATACACCTTACCCTTCACACAATAACAATCTAGGTTTGAGAGTTAATGTTCTAGTTTAGACCCATAAATACGTTCTGTGTAAGGCGGATGAGGAGGAGGAGGAGGGTGAAAAATGAATTTTGCTGGGGTTTTTTCTTTTTTCTGGCATGCAAGAAATGTAAGGTTAGTTTCGGGGACTGGGTTAAGGAAGGGTGGAAATGGAATGGTTAGGTGGGGTTTTGAGCGGTGTTTACGAAGGATAAGTGTGGTGGTGTTAGGAGACTGGGGGGGGGGGGGGGGTAAAGAAGGGTGTTTGGAAGTTGTGTTTGCGGGATTTTTTTTGAGAGAGAGATTAATGGCTTTGTTTGGTTAGTAGTTGGCTAACTCGTTGCGAAAGAGCAAGATAAGAATGAAGAAATATTCAAAGCAACGAAGCCATCAACTTGTCGCTCGGCTATGTGTTGCAAAACTAGAGTAAATTGAAAGGGGAAAAACAAGCTTCTTATACACAAGTGCACAAGAATTATGGTGTGACCGCCATGCATAGGGGCGTGGGGGAGTCCCCAAGAGGGATTTTTGTGCATGAATCCTTTTTGCGGGGTTAGTTTTGGATAAGGAGATTACATGATATGTTTCCTATTGTAGGAATTGAGGGCTTGGGTGTTGGATGCTGTGTTAGTCAAAGGGCGCGGGTAGGTGATGCGATGTGGTGGGGGGGGGGAGTGTGATGTAAATGGAGGCAACATCTATCGATCAAGCACCCCACTACCTTTCCCCACCTTGTCTCTTTGTTGTCTCTTTGATCCTCTGTTTACGATATGCTTTGTCGCATTGTAAATTGTATGTGCTTTTATTCGTCCATCTTCTACCTGTTCGTACAGATTCTCGCACTGAAGCTGAGTTTACTTCAAAATAGCAATTGAGTCTACCATGGAGCTAGAAATCAGCACCGATGAAATGTTGCCACTGTTGAGATAAGAAAAGACTGGTCCAAGCTCATTGGCGATACCTAAGCGCTCTATGACTTGAGATGGAAGAATCAAGACCAATAGGGATATAGGCGACGGATCTGTGTTGCCGTTGTTACCGTGGATTGGGGAATTGTGTGAGTAATGGCAAGGCTTGTAATAGGTCACAGCTCAAAAGGGCCCATCATGCTGCGATTGCGAAATTCAGAGGTGCCAACACACTCTGCATCACGGTCAACAGGTTTGGATTCCAAGTATAGACACTTGGCTTGGATGTTCGTTGGTGTTGCACCAGCATGCGCACGGCAGACTAAGCCCAAAGGGGACTCGGTGACGCACTAAGCCAGGGCCGGTGAATCCCCGGCGACACGTCGGACTTGATGCAAGCAACTGACCATCAACGACCAGTTTGCGCCTCTCTGCACACAGCCCTTGGTAGCCTGCGTCGCCGGGGAGGATGATTCTGGCAAGAGACCCGCGACTACGACATGGCATTTGAGGTGTCGTATGATCTCGAGAATGAGCAACAGTTCTGGGATGGTGAGTGTGAAAGCGTGCGAAAGAGCAACGAGGAGAGACTGCGGAGAGCCACACTCACAGTCTTGCAACCCCGCCAACCAGCCACTCCAACTAACTCGCGCGGCACACACATACAGAACTCGACGACATCGTCTCCACGCGCTGCCACCAGCACGAGATAATCGACAATTCGCTGCGGTCTTTTCTCAATGTCACGACCAGTTACAAATGTACGCTGCTGCTGCTGCTGCTGCTGCTACTGCTGCGCCTCCCCGCCCGGGGGGTTCCCTTTGCCGTGATTTCAAGTCGTTGACCGCGAGCAGCCGAGTACCTCCAAACCGACTTTAGCATTGCAAAATGTATCTTTCGCATGCTCGAGGGCGAGCTCTATGCCAAGAATAAACAATACGTACGGCGGCAGATAATATATTGCCTATTGCAAGTACGTGGGATGGTTGTGCTGCTGGATATACGTTGGCTCTGGTGGGCTGACCAAGGATAACAGGAAGATGACAATCCCACGCTTCACATTGTCGCCGCTTTCCTCTTGTACGATGGTCGAAATAGCAGAGATGACGAGGTCTTTGAGATGATGCATTCCGAGGGCACGTTTGCGAGGCTGGTTGAGTTGGTGCAAAAGGAGAGTGTTCAGGAAGAAACATCATTGCATCAGCTGCTGCTGCAATTGCTGTACGAGTCTTCGCGTATTCAGCGATTGACCTACGATGATCTCAGTACGTCTATCATATTTGTCTTACAACCTGCTGCTCACGGCTAATGCTAACATTGGGATGTAGTGGCTGTGAATGATGCTTTCATTCTTTACCTTTTGGGGATTATAGAAGGTGCCTCTGATGACGCGGATGATCCGTATCACTACCCCGTTATTCGCGTGCTGGTTGGTCTACTCCCAAATACTTCAAATTCCTACGCTGACTGTTGGATAGCTGGTTTTGAACGAACAGTATCTGGTGGCATCTACCACTCGTTACAGCGACGGACGGACTGGCATAACAAATCGCGTCATCAAAGCTATATCCACCCACGGCATGACTTACAAGACCTTTGGATGTAATCTGATTCTTCTTCTGAACCGGGAGTCGGAGACGTCCCTTCAACTTCTTATTCTCAAAGTACTTTACCTTCTCTTCGGCAATCCCTCGACCGCCGAATACTTTTACACAAACGATCTTCACGTGTTGGTCGACGTCATTCTGCGCAACCTCATCGATCTCCCCCACGACTCGGCCGCTGCAAACGCATTACGACATACATATCTCCGCGTACTCCATCCGATACTCTTGCACAGCCAGATCAGCCGACCGCCCCACTACAAACGCGACGAACTACTGCGTCTCCTCCGCCTCCTCGTATCAAGTGGCAACCATTTCGCGCCCGTAGACGAGACGACCGTTCGACTCGTGAATCGATGTACGAGCGTAGAGTGGCTTCAGCCTGCTGCTGCCGAGTCGCCTACAAACGGCAATGGTAGCAGACAGTCTCCGGTCGAGCAACCAGCAATGGGCCAGAAAGAGTACGCACGGAGAGCATTGGGTATGACTGTGCAAGGCGGAAATGAAAGTTCAACCAGTGTCTTGGAAATCGCGGGCCACACTGCTCAACCTGGAGTTCAGACGCCGAGTATGACGAAGCATGCGCGATGATTTGGGGAGAAACAAGTGTAGGGGTGTGTGTGTTTGTATGGGTTTGTTTCGTGTCCGGTGTGTTTTAATTATTTCATGTTGTGAATTTGGCTTTTCGTGAAAGGGGTTTCGAGCAAATGCTTCTTCTTTCTGTGAGCGAGTTGAGATATCCACTTGCATTATCCTTTATGAGTATATTGTGGTGAGAAGGCTTTTTCTTTCTTTCAGCAGTTCAGATTCCTTTGATTGATTCCGACCAAGTATAGCGCGAAATTCTCATTTCATCACGCACATCTCCGTCTTCTCGTCATATGACCTTTTGCCCAACCCTCCGATCCAGGCGGAAACAAGGGACCAAGCCCCGCTAAAAGGATCGACATGGCGGAAATGTCACGCGCCAAGACCTGTTGGGGCGCGGCGATTACTGTACTACTTCCATTCCACGTGAGTGTATGAAGGTATTTTTTCTCATCCACCTGGAGAAGGGGGTGGGGGAGTGTAGGGTGGGTTGGGTATAAGTGATGTCGTCACGATCTTGGGCTGCATACAGGATGTATGTATGTAATCACAAATTCAGAAGTGCCGAGATCAAGTGGCCTTAATTTATCGGTGAGATGTTGTGTTACGCGTTGTATACCGGTACCAGAAGGTTGCAGATGAGCGAGAGAGTTTTTTTATAAGGGCTTGGCTTGACTGAGCTGGAATGGTAGTAAGGTGGAGATTGTCATATTGTGCGTTATTTGCTTGCCATTTTTCCCCCAAGGGAGAAGGTAATATGGGAGAATGTTGAAAAGCACTACATATCTCTTCCCCCGTCTTTTATCGGATATACCCAGTCGTTACATAGGTATGCAAGTCTAAACTTGAGTAGAGTCATTTACACTTTCCTCGGTATTCGATCATCCGGTTATTTCATTCATGGTGGTTGTGTAGTACGTGAGCATGTGAGTGAGTTTGAGGCTGCACCATGTACGGTACTCCAAAACAACCAAAGCTAGCGTAAGCCTTTGCCAATGATACGCTACGAGGTACGCCAAGGGACATGTAGAAACACCGGCGGAAAACGGTACACAAGTGATCTACATAACGCTTTTCCAGCGTGACTAAATGACTCGGGTCATTCTTTTGCTTTGGGTCCCATTGTAGCGGTTAGTTTGCTAGGCGCAGAGTTACTTTTGAGGCATCCTTGCCACCCATAGTAGGCGTGGCGCTAATTTTGAGTTGCCCTTTCTGAGTATGTTTCCCCCTTTCCCTCTGCCTTACATCTTGCAGCCATGACCGCCATTGCCGAGACGATTGAGCCGTTAAGCCATCGTGTGCGTTACTTTGTGGTTTGGCTTACGGCGCAGTTCTAAACCCCGGGAGGAATGGTGTGTACCGGATACACCGCCCCGACTGTTATCACACGTGCGGATGTAGATGCAGTAGTGCGCGGGCGGGAGATATATGGCAAGTCAAACGGCGTCGAAGGTTACATCGATGCAAGTGGTGCAACATGAGTAGTGGGTGTTGGCAACTGCCAAAATCTCTGGACGCATCATTATACTCGTGGCGTTTCTTGGGATGCAGTCGCAGTGTATATGGCTTTTGATTATGAAAGTATGCCGAGAAAATGCTGTATACAGTAATGTTAGCCTGTATGCATGGTTTGTTTCATTGAGCGATGGCGGGTCTGTGGCACCTTGGTAGATACAGGAACAAGTGTATCCGGGAAAATATGTTAATGGTTCCCAGAAATAAATGTATCACAGAATTTAAATTAAAAAAAGGGAGACTTAACAATGCCGAACTTTGTGATACCGCAGAACATCCTGCATCTCCGACAGCACCTGCATTGGCATCATCGATTGAACCGGTGGTTGAGAATTCACGGTCCAAACGGTCGGCACCGTAAACTTAATAGATGGTTGTCCATCACGGTTCACTCCCCACCTTTAGCCGGACTGTATCAAATGCCAATGGTCATTAGTACCAGTGCTGCCTCGTCTGTGCACTAGAACGAGGGATCTGCCATCAGTCCGCCCTTTCGGACAAACAAGCACCTGTATGTTATTGTGGTTGGAGAGCAACACCAAATTACTCTGCAAACTATCTGGACATCTTGGTAGCAAAACCCAAGATTCCAAGATCCAACATCAACCAAACTCTCTCCTTCCGTCACACCGGTACACCGGCACCAAACAGCTAAAAACAAACTCTTCGCCGTCCGCTCACCACCCCACAGCGACACACGTTTTCATATCTCGACACTTGTTTTTCCATCCCTCACCGGCTGATTGCCGCCCCCACACCAGCCAAGGCACTCAACAAAGACCAGCACAAAACGTAATCACCAGACACAGGCACGCCGTTCACCCATGCCGAAACAAACGTGTACACACACTCACACAAAAAACCAAGCAAGCAGCCCAGCCACCCCCCGACCAAACTTCACACCTACACTACACGTCGCACTCCCCTTCCAACGGCCACATCATCCACCCCGTGTCCCCCCGACAATGATGCCATACCCACGTGCCCCAAAACCACCGTATTCGCCTTCCCTTCTTCTTCTTCTTCTTCTTCTTCTTCTTCTCTTAGAAAAAGAAAAGAAAGCAGGAAAACGAAAGTATCATCGTGCACTGATACATTGAATACGTAAATACCATACACGTCCAAAAACACACACACACACCCATCGTTCACCCTCCTTCGCTTACAGCCAACTTCGGATTCGCAAAGCAGGACAATTCGCCTTTTTTGTTTCTTTTTTTACTGTATACAATACCTGTCATATTTGGTATATGTGACTAAACCGCTTTTTTTTCGTTTTTTTTCGCGTTTAGATGAGCGCAAAGTCAAGACAAAAAAGCACGTTGTTGTAGATATTTGGGTGGTTTGACCTTTCCCGGGTTCGCCCCGGGGATGAATTCTAAACCTGTGGCATGTGAAAATGCGGATGAGAGGGGAGAAAAAAAAGTGCCGTTGTTTTGGTTCTTTTCTGCACATGCAGGATAAAGTGGTGATGGTGGGTGTGATATGGGAGGTTGTTTGGAAGCGAGCAATTGCGCGGCGGGCGCGTGGTTTGTTTACTGGACCGCTGAAGCAGGGAAAGAAAGCGCTTGGTGTTGCGGCCCAAGCTTGGCGGAGGAGCCTGGACGGGGCGAGAAGGTGGGAGTGTAAAGCAAATGCGAAGAATGCCGGAGCGAACTATGGTGTAATTGCTTCAGGTGGTGAGCACAGATGCGCCGGATAGAAGGTCATCACGATCGCAAACACAAATGCCATTTCCAAAATTAAAAGTTTCGATTTCTAAATTCGTACAATCCGTAAACTGATGCTCAACCCATGTATCGAGGAGCTCCCTGCGCTTACGTTGTCTCGAAAAAAAAGAGCGTGCTTTTCTCGTGGACCAAGACATGTTCGTAAGTGAAGGGGAAAGCCCTCGATGTGTCCTCCAGGGAAACCGAAAAAGAGTCCGCCAAAGAACAAGAAAAACAACAGAGTCGTGACAAGCAAAACTGTCCAGTAAACCCTACGTGTGTCTATGTGAAAAGTCATGTCTCGTGTCGAACAACGCTTCACCAATCGCGGAGAAAAATACAGTTATAACCGCAGAAGGAAAGGGGGGAATCATAAGAAGAAGAAAAAAAGACTTTAGGCCATGCGGCCTTGGTGGTCGCAAATGCTCTCGGAAGATGCATTTCGCGAGACGGCGTTGCTGGGAACACGAGTTGGGGCCTGTGACAATGGACCAGGCGATGAATCACTACTTTTCCGCTTCTCAGACATCTCGGATTTGCCGTATTTGAGCTTGAGGATTTGCCCAACACGCTGGCCATTGCTGCATGGAAGGTACCAGCGTGACACGAGCATGCAAGCACATGAGAGCAACAGATTAGTGCCGGACCACAACTGAACGGTGAGGTAGGTCTGGTAACGGGTGATGAGGTGTCCAGCAATAATGGGACCGGTGAGGGCTGGGATTGCAGCAAAGGTGTACATCATGCCGGTCCAGTGGCCAAGTTTCTTCTTTGCAAAGTGTCTAGTATCCGGTGCAGTGTAGGAGCAGTTGAGAATATTGCCGATAGATGCTGGGGGCAGGCCAATAACCATGCCAGAGAAGACGCCAAACACGACACAGAATGCGAGAGCAGCTGTCTCCGACCCTGCGAGTGTCCAGAGAAGCAGCGTCAGCAAGGAAGCGGCCAACTGAGAGCCGATGTGCATGTTGACGGCACCAATTTTGTCTGAGAAATGAGCCAGAAGCATACGTCCAACGGTTGAGGCACCGTTGACGATGACCAGAAGCCAGAATGTCTGCAAAGGTTGATCGGTTGGGTTCTTGGGAGCGATTGGCGACCTGACCCGTTCACGAGTGCCAAATCCGCGGACTGATGCCCACTGGTAGACGTTAACTGATGAACTGGTTATGGAGAGGGGAAAAGACTTACTTCCTCAAGATTGAAGAAGACAGGATAGAAGCCAAAGAACATGAAAGCAATACCAGCGGTGAACCAGCACCAGGCTTTGTTACGGAAAGCTTCCATGTCAACCCATGTCCTGATATTGCACCATGTCTGTGGTGTATGATGCTCGTGGTCTGGGTCTGGAGTGCAGAAGATGAACGAGAAGATACAAGTCACCGAAGTGAGAGTCGCAACATAACGGACAGCGTCGTTGAAACCAACAGCGTCGATGAGGTAACGAAGCATGGTGGGGTAGATTACACCAGCTACGCTAGCACCGCAGGCAACGTAGCCTACGGCAAGTCCTCTGCGTTTGGGGAACCACGTGGAAGCAACTGGTGTCAAGTTAGCGGTAGTTTCGATACGAATCAATGAAGTCTGCTTACCTTGAGAGCTAGATACAAAGAAAGTTGCCATGCCGATGCCAACAACAAAGCCCTGAGTGGCCCAAATAGCGCCAAAGCTTGCCATGCCTTCGATGTCACTGGGGTGTACAACACTAAGCATGAAGAGACCAAACGGTACGAGGAACGTGCCGCATCCAATCACCTTGCGGAAATGTCCGGCATCTAGTAGTCGTCCAACGACGTTGGAGAACAACAGTACAAGTGCAGACTCAGTCGATCCCACCAAGTTCAGTTCGAGCTGGTCAACTCCTCGTAGGGAGTGCCCGACGTAGTATGAAGACCAAGTACCATAAGCGTTTACAAGGCCCCAAGAGTTGAACATGAGAAAGAAGCAACCTAGCAGGCATGCATAAGCACGCCACGAGCGCGGCCACTCAGCCTCATGCAGTGCGTCGAGGGAGGTTATGGGGGATTCGTTTCGCATAGAGCTGGTGGCAGTTGGAGCTTCCGAGAGTGGCAGGGTTCTCTCGCTGGGCTTGTAGCCCTGCTGGTAAGGGAATTGGAATTTTTTCATGGTGAGGGTAGTTCCTGTTCCTCCAGAAAGGTGAGGGGGGGAGCGGAAAGAATGAACTGAAGTCGAAGAAAGCGTAGATGTGCTATGTAACAAGGTGCTCAACACAGATAGTATGTGTTGGAGGGGACGCGCTCGAGTGCGCGCACTAATAGTGGGATATTACAGTTTGACCCAAGAGTCAAAACGGTGGGAGGAAAGATATAAGTACAATACGTAGGCTCGAGCCAGTCATGGATGTGGGACAAGGGCCTAAGGCACCGATTGATAAAGGGTTCTTTTACGGCTCCACTTCTGCTAAACACACCCGCAGCTCCCGCGTAAAGTGTGGCTGGCTTTTCCATAGTGACGTGGTAGTCAAACCGGCCGTGTGATGGAGGGATTGAGTGCCGTCACGCACAAGCACCGCAAGGGTGCAAGACCAAGAGAAGCCAAGGCAAATACGGGCTTTGGGAGTCCGCCATCGACAGGGTATATTACATTACCTTCCTAGAGACTCCCGGTTCGTGCGGCCCAAAGCTCAGAGCTAGTCTAAGTGCTGATTTGGTGGTAATGATCTGCGGACGAGGACGTTCCAGCGCTGGCTGCGTTTGGGCTCCCACGCAGTCGACTGTTGTTGCGAAGCGGCGCCACTTGCAACAAGCGATAAGGCTGTTCTCTCCGTGCTGTTTGCGACCTGACTCGTCATCTCATGGGTGCTGTGCGCTACACTCAGCGGCACTGCGCGGAACTGGGTGCAGCTAACCACGGTACGTAGTTTGTGTAGCGATGCCATGATTCCCTTTACAATCGTCGACATTGCTCGCAGGCTGTGCATCCTTGGCCTGTTCCACAAAAACAAAGGTGCCAATGGGTCGTGGACGTTGTGTAGAGTGTGATAGGGGTTGAGGCGCCAAACAAAGTTGCGTTGGACGGCGGAGCGGGTTGTCGTCGCTTGGCAGCGTGTCAGCGGGAGGCTCGAGGATGCGGCTCGATTGGATCGGTAGGATGCACAAGGGCCAAGAAGTGCCCAAGTAATGATGTACAATTCCGCCTTGGCCTGGTCCACATATTTTGCCAGGGTTGAAATTGAGTCTCCTGCAGCTATTACCGCTGGCGACTGCTCGAGCTCTGGGCAGCATCAGCACATGAGCACACTCGACGTTGGCCATACGCAGGCAAGGTGACCCCCCCGTGAGATGCCCAGAAACACCTCTGAGCAAGACGGCGGGAGTTTGTCCGTGGCTCTTCCAGCCCAAAAAGCGCACTAAATCTGGCGGCGTAACAAGATCGGCGGCCCGGCGCAGCCTGTTGCTTCGTTATCTTTAGTACTTGGTTACAGCACAGCCACAACCGCATGCTACTAGGCTTAGGGATCGACGTCTAGGGGTGTTTCGCCAAACATCAACCCCAAGTGGCTTGCGCCCCACGCTACACGGCGATGATTTGTTTTTTCTGTCGCAACAACACGAAATAGTCATCGCCTAGAGATAGACATACCAAGGCCATGAACAAACGTTGTACGTGTCTCACTAACCTAGGCCCGGGCGACTGCAAGCTGCAGAGGGCTCTTCACCGCACACTGCAATGACTAGCTGAGCGATATACAATTTCCCTCGATTAGCCGGCAGCACCAGACCCACATGATGTTGTTAGAGGGCGTATGGAGAAAGGACTTGGGCGTTCTGAAAGAGTGGGGAGTGCCATGGGGAAGATGATGAAGGACACGGCAAGTCTGGAGATCAGCGCCGCTATGCTGGGAGAGTCTGGTTGCCAAGTCGTGAGGATGTCCTGGCTGGATAATTGCGCCTTCACGAGACTTTGGCCTAGAAACTACCCCGATCAAGCCGGATATCCTGTTTCGAGACGAGCGCATGGCACGGTTTCCAGTGTGACGCGGAGACTGGTACTAGCCCGAGATCTTCCTAGGTTTTTGCAGATCTTCTGCTTCAAGAATCACGACCCAATTGCCGGAACAAGCAAATCCTTCTCCCGCGGCCGGCCAACCGTCCTCCACGTTTTACGAAAGCAACTTTATCTTAGCACATTCGGCCGTTGTGCTGTTTCGTAATGGCCGGACTTGCCGTGATAGCGGTCAGTTGGCCGTGTCACCCTCCACGCAACCAAACTAGCCTCTTGGGATGATGGCGAAGCACATGTGTTTGCCCTCTCTGGATCCATTCGCTACGTCACTGGTGTTCCACAGTAGGTCTCGTGGGCAAGGGATTTCTGGGCATTAGGGGTCTTGACGCCTTTATCGCGAAGTGACCACGGACCCAGAAGTTGCATCCTAGATGATATCATGAACCTTGGGTGGCGGTGAGTAGATGGCGAGGCTAATCCTCATGTCTGAGATCTTCGACGTGCGGCCCGCTCAATTTGGCGGATGGGGCGCCATTGACATTGATAGATAGGTCCCTCAGACAGTTCGCACCAGACCGTTGGTAGTACAAGTGTCATGTAACAGTCGCCGGGCAGTTCTTCGCTTCAGAGTGTTTGAATCAGTCATATGTTTTCAATTGCTCGTTCGGGTTCGTCCAGTTTCTTTGCACAAGGCAGTGTCAGAGATTTGGCTTTGATGGATCCTCAGCTAGGCAGCCTATGCTCTTGAATTTCTTGTGAAGTATGCAACTATAGCATTGGCCAAAGGATCTCTCAGACGGCGGCTAATGTGTGCCTGTCTGTGCCAGGGAGTCTATCCAGAACAAAGCTCAAGACGAAAAATTAAGCTCAGGTCAAAGTTCTCGTGTCTGTCATGGACACAAAGCGAGGCAGATCAAGGCAGGGCAATCTCCCGCCTGAGTTTGCTGATCAGGAGATCGGCTGTAGCTCCTATGGCCGCACGTGACCTTGCCAAGACATCGACGAAAAACAAAACACCGCCCTCAGAGTTATCTCCAGGCCCTATTTTCTGAATGCATCTCGAAAGGGCTGCCTAAAGCCTAATCCGCAAACCCACCAATTGCGCAGCAGTAAAAACAGGCAAATACGAGCGGAACGCCACACGGAGCCGCCAGGGGTAAGTCTTGGGGCTTCATGCAGATTCTGTGTGTCAAGATCAGCCCACCTAGAGACGCTTCCTCTGGGCGCCATTCCGCACCCATGCAATCGCAGATTCAAACTGAAGGGGCCAGGGGCGGAGCGGAATCTCGGAAACAATCAATTCCACTTGGGCGCAAATGCTACCCATAAGCTCACGATAAGAAATAGCAAGGCTGAACCAATTCGCCGCGCTTCATCCCAGGATCTCTGTCGATCCAAGACAGCGCACACATCCCTGATCAATGTCAGCGCAACCGCCGGGGGTGGTGGCGATGATAGCGCGGCGAATCGGGTCGCTATAGCTCAACACGCTCTGACTGGAGGCGGAGCGGAAAGCACAGCATTTGCCCATGGCGCTTCCACCCGAGTCGTATTCAACACTATGCGACGCAGGGATGCGCACAAGCATAAGCATCGGGTGTATACCCGCATGTTGGGCACCGGAGCCGCTTCACTGGGCTTCTGACGTCGTCTCAGGCTGTCAACAGGATCAATAGGCTCGCCGGTATGCATGGCCAAGCAGCCGCCCGGCGCCTTACAGGGCAAAGGAGATGAAAAAGCTCGAGAAAAGGAAATTGAGGGCTTGCACAGCCAGGGCTGAGCAGGCTTTGGTGGCCGACTTCCATCGTGACAATTGTCACTTGTGAAAGGGTGTGTCCAAACACACCCACCCACGCTCATGGATAAACAAAACACCACTTCGACTTTTCGGATTACTTTTTGTCCGGTGTGTTTTTGCCTCTCCATCTTCCATCCTTTGCCTCGGTTATCGACTTGGTATTTCTCTTATCGTGCATACGCATAGGACCGGAACAAGCAAGCTCAGAACCGAACACCGTCACGATTGTCGTCACGCCTACAAAAAGAACCCCGTCCATTTGCCGTTCTGTTACGTGTTCTATTCTTTCCTCTGCTGAGTCTAGAAGACGGCCGCGCACGAACGTGTGCAAACTATGACAGTACGCGCGTCACGTACATGAGTTTGCCGAAAAGGCTACAGCAGGTATGCGTGGCCTGATAACGATATGTTCTACCAAGGCGTCATTCATGTCCGTTGGATGATGTAATGAGGATAACGATGCGTCGGGCCGTGGGGGCAACATTGGCTTGCCTACTCGATAAGCACACAGAAGATGTTCTCCCGACTGTAGTTTTATGTAGGCCACTTGACGTATACGCGACCTTTCAATTTTTGTAAATTTCACTGTGTAGATTGCTTCACACACGCTTATGTCTGCTGTAATAGAAATAGCTTCTTCACTTGGGATTGCCTTACTCTATCTCTGCTCCTTTTTTTCATTGGGTTTCTTTTCTATTTCCATCTCTAACTTAGCAGAACCTTCTTCTCCTGATGTTTTTGCAGTTTTTTATTAATACCATCCCGTGTAGCCAGTATAGCTGAGCTTGTTCACTGACACTTATCGTGGAATGACTCTTACTAGCGGATATGTTGTGTATTCTGGCCAGCATGTCTGCAGCATGGATCTATTTCCATCTTCCTGAGTCGTCTCATGCAGCCATGGCTCTTAACCCCAAGACAGCCAAGGCCAAATATGCATTACACAGGTTCGGCAGTATTGTGTTAAAAAAACTACACCCCTGAGACAGCGCATCTAGGGTCCTAAGCCGCTTAAGCAACTGGGAATAGACTAACCGATACTCTAGAATGGATGTAGCACAGTTATGATATTGTAGTTGGCTCAGCCCAGACAACTGCACGGGTATGTGCAAATATGACACCGGCTCCTTTACACGGCGATCAATCTCGCTTCTACAAACAATAGATTCAATGCCTGTGGAAATAACATGGGCTGCGCCATCTCGTCGCTTTCAAAGTATACCAGAACAACCTTTGTAAACCAATCACAAAATTTGTCACTGCTGCTCCTTGCAGGTGAGACTTTAACGCCGAAGCGACATTCCCGCGGATGTCGATTTCTGAGGCATGCCTGAGTTGGCAGTGGGACCTGGTGGCGCTTTTTAACTTTGAAGACTAACGCGAATAAGACCGCGTCGGTAGATATGTACCTTGCGTTCACTATCTTATGTAAAAGCTGTGGCTATTAAGATTCTATGGATATCCAAAGTTTTTCAACTCGATTCTTACACTCTATTTCCACGTGCACCAGGCACACGCAAAAACAACACCAAAGCAGCCGACAATGACTATCTATCTATTCACACCACCTGTCGCACCTTCTCGATCCAGCCAAAACTGTTCTTAATGCGTCAGGAAATTCCGCAGTATATGGCACAGTGGAGTCAGGCATCCCGCAAATGATCTAGCACAGCACCACCCTCCCAGCCTCTATTCATCGCCCTGGGTTGTTTGATTCCCTTTTCCATGACCGCAATGGCACCTCTGCTCACACGCACCTAGTGGTGTTTATCTTATCCTCACACCTACAAGCATGGCATTGAAAAATAATAGCGAAATACACGTATCCGAGCTTGGTTTACTGAGGCTAATGAAAGAAAGGGAAGAAGAAGAAGAAGAAGAAGAAGAAGAAGAAGAAGAAGAAGAAGAAGAAGAGGGAACAGAGAGAGACAATGGCAAGATCGACACCACACCATCCTCGAGTCTCTCCGTGCAGCAGACTGGTGGATATGTGAAATCATCAGTCTCGCAGTTTCCGGCGGATCACTCACCGCAATGATTCTTCTCCTAGCTTCGCTCAACGATAAACCACTGCCGTCGTGGTCATTTGGAGATAGTAGCAATTGCGTGGTTTCGCCTGGATCGACTACTACTAGCGGTAAGTTGATGTGTCGGCAGGTAGGCATCTCGGTCAATGCTGTAGTGTCCTGGCTGGGGATGCTGACGCGATTGTGTTTTTTGGTGCTGCTGTCGAATGGACTGGGGCAGATGAAGTGGGCGTGGCTTGCGAGACCGAGAAGCGCGAGAGCGCTGCTGCATATTGAGACGTTTGATGCTGCGTCAAGAGGGGTTCGTTGGGGGAGTATGCGGCTTCTTTGGAAGATGAAGAGTCAGGCTCCGTGAGTTCTGCTTCTTTCCTTTGGGTTGTTCAGTGGAGGCCTGTTTTTGTTTTGTATTCGGATCCAGATTGACTGACCAGATACTTCTTTGGGTCTCAGTTTTCTAGCAATCCTGGGTGCAGTTGGTATCATCTTGAGCATCGGTGTCGACCCTTTTATCCAGAATCTCGTAAGCTACTACACGAGACCTGTCCCAGATGTGTCACAAGTGGCTTTTTTTATCGAACAATACTTTCTACCAAGGTTCTACCATTGTGTATTCGAAATGTAATCCAGTCCGTCCTTTGCCCTGTTGACTAGTGGCGTATCACTGACAGGACAAAGTGCGTTGGGCCTCCCCTGCTATGATGTAAAATGCATCCGCAGCGCTATATAGCTCCGACTCGAACCAATACTGGTCCCAGCCACGCTACGAATGCAGTTCAGGCGATTGTACATGGCAGGCGGTAGCAAGCATAGGGATGTGCGCCTCATGCGAAGACGCGACAACGCTCGTATCCAAGTCGTGCGACACCACCAAAGGCACATGCACGCTCTCTCTCTCCAAGAGTCTAAAGACGGGAAGCGATCAGGACTAAGCCTCACGTATATTTACAAGGAACCCGGCGGCTCGCAACTCGGCACTTACACAGCCATGACGAGCAGTGGCACTGACTTATACGATCTCACCCCAAACAGCATCGCCTCCATCTATCTCAACATGGATCCAAATCCGACATCCCTCAGACCACGGTGGACAAAGGAACCAAGCTACACAGCCTCCCTATGCAGCGATATGGCACGGTAATCTAACAAACTGCGCATACCCCGATAACCGCGTCTCGTGCGCTGTGAATCTCGTAGCCAAAGCGCTGTCGAAGACGATGCGCGATGAGCCGTTTTTATCGCACCGGGGATAAAGGGGTGAGAGGTGCGGCGACGAAAGAAGGTATTCATGTGCGGGTGATGTGGTATTGGGCTGTGCTGCCGGTGCTTGTGTGGGTGCTTGCTCTGTGTGTGTTTTTGGGTATGGTGGTGCGAGAGAGGGGCGAGCGGTGTGGGTGGTGGAATAGTTAGTTGCCGGTTGTTTTTATGGGGGTTGAGGGCGTGCATGGGGGATGGAGGAAGGGGGTAAGGAGTAAGGAGCTTGAGCGGAGGGCGAGGGGGATTGAGGGGAGGGTGCGTGTGAGGGGTGAGGTGGTGTTTGTGAGGGGGTAGATGGGACTTGAGCAGAGTAGGATGCGGAATTTTATCTTGTCTATGACTTTCAAAAGTCTCCAAGGTCCCGTGCCTAACTTCCTTTTACGCATCTTTGTTCTCTACCAATCCTGCTAATAGAAACATACATACTCCTTGTCTTCTTGTGAAAATCAATGTGGACACGAGGGCTTAGAAAGAGAGTAAACATGAGTGTTTAAAAGACAAGTAGATGTAAGTACTAGCGTGGTGACTTTTATCTGTAAAAAGATAAGGTTAGAAGATGCGATAGAACGCGTATAGTGGGTAGTCGAATAGCGTGTCATCGATAGATTCAAAAGAGACTAAGAGTGGATCGTTGAGGGGGCTAGTTAGAGAGGGTAGGTAAAGCGAGGGTGGACACGGATGCGGTGAGGTGACTTTATATCCGTGGATAGATCAAGTCGGAAGATGCAAGTAACTTGACCCACATGAACACACATTACCCTTGTTTAAACCAACATGACGTATGCATATTGAACTTGAAATAAGTTTATGACTGTATTTATCATTATCAAACTCTAGCTAGACCTTGGTGCGTGCAAGCAAGACTCCAAACAAAGTGACACCTTCGCTCGCTAGAAAGGGGACGAGAGAAAACCTCCTTCCATGATATAAAAAAGAAGAAGAAACGCTCCAAATGGCTCCGAGAATGAGAAAAGGAGGAAAGTTCTTGGAAAAAACATGACTAATCGCATTCCTCCGATATCGCAGTGAATGGAGATTCTCCAAGGACGATTGGGAAAAGCAAGACAAAAGGCAAGATGGTAGAGAGTTGGAAACAGACAAAACACAGTAGAGCTGCAGATGATGAGTGGCAAGGACGCATCAAATCGCTCGGGAAAAAAAAGTGGGCTAAAGACATGTCGACATGGTATACACGCTTCCTCGCTTGATTCGCAAATCGCCTCAAAGAGAAGGTGGTAGTAGTTGTGATGGTGGTGGAGGCGGTGATGGTGATTTAGACACCCTTGATGGCAACGGTGCGCTCGCTGTTGAGCTTATCGGCATTGCGCGAATGGCTCTCCTTCTTGCAGTCCTCCAGACCCTCGCACTTGTGGTCCTCGAGCATGCGGTGCTTGCTGCAGTGGTGACCGGTACAGAAGCCACAGTCGCCGACAATGGGCTGGGCGCGATCCTTGCAGTCCTTGAAGGAGCAGCGGATCTTCTTGGGAGGCATGCCACCGCGCAGGGGAAGGGCGAGGTGCAGGGTTGAGTTTGGGCCGATGGCGTAGTCGGAGAGGGTGGTTTCTGGCGACGAGAGGTGCTTGCCGGCGTGGACTATGCGCAGATCCGAGGGGCTGTGCAGGTTGGTGCGCAGAGCCAGGAGGGAGCGGAGAGTGCGTATTGAGGTATTTGAAGGAATGGTGAGTGGGATTGCTGTGAGGCGACAATGTCAGTTCTTTGTTCGGGCATTGTTTGGTAGTGGGTGTGCTGGGACAGCGGTGGTGGAGATGAATGGGTGGGTGTTATGCATGCTGCATGTGGTGTTCCGAGGTTATCGGAACGACGGGGGGAGGCTGGAAACTTACTGTTGTTGCCGGACACGGTCTTGACGAAGATCTGCATCGTCTCCTCGGCGTCGGAGCTGGAGGAGCTCATGCTGCTGATGCTGGAGGAACGGGCCATGGTTGTGGTTGTGGTTGTTGTGGTTGTGTAGTGGAGAGGAAGCACTGTGTGGCGGTATATATATAGAGAGAGAGAGAGAGGAGGCAGCGAGATGGAGGAGAGACGGAGTAGTAGAAAAGAAGACGGGTTGGATGATGTAGGCGACGAGAGGTGATGACGTGGGCGCGGCGAATCTACGGACAGACGGTGTCGAGGGTTGTGACGATCAAGAGGTGAGGAGGAGGAGAAAGAAGAGCATGTCGAGCCGGAGCAAGGTGACGCAGGCCGGGGCTCTTTAAAGAAAGGCTCGCGAGAGGGCCATGCATGCTGTCACCGGGCTGTTCTGCCTGCACACACGACTCGAGCCGACAAGCGTTCGCAGCGCCTCTTTCGCCTCTTTCGCCTCCCTCGCCGCCGAATGCAGGGCGGGTGCCACTAGCCGGCCATGGCCCATATTCGATAGTCTTCCCTATCCATCCCAGCCCCAGTGAGGCGATTTGGCCCATATGCCATGATTATGCCTACGGTATGCCTAGGCCCCATTGACTTGCTTAGGTACTATGCCCATGCTACCACCAGCACGCCATTGTCACCATGTCTGTCTGCAATTCATCTACCATGTACACCAACTACTTAGTCAATACTACGCGTCCAGACATGATGATGATCCACATGTCGGTATACGTACTGCACACACATATCATCTCCATCCCATCAGCCATGTACAACTCATCGTGCTCGCCCGACTTGCCTGCCCTCTGCTCTGCATGTGACACGTTTCGCCGCCCTGCCTCAACTCACTCGCCGCCCCTGGTACCTGTGACAACAACACCCACACCAGCAACACCACGTCGACCACGACACCCGCTCATATCGAATGAGGCGCCTGAACCCGCCTGCGCCAGTGTTTGCGATCGGTGGACTGTGCAGTCCAGCCTTGGCCTCTCGACACCGTGTGTGCCACTATCTGCGTAGCCTCGTCGTCCAACACCGGACCCACCCCGCGCCCCTGATTGGCTCGACGCTGCATGTCACCTCTCCTCTTTTGTCCGCCGTCTCATCTCGTCTGAGATGACTATGTCCTTCTTTATATGCCCTTGTGTACGTCTATGCTACGTACATACTACATATGTACATATATCCTACTTACATACACATACACACACATACATACCCGCACATGCACGTCGCCCTATGCTTTCGGAGTACGCTCGGCCTCCACACACACACACCCCCATACCCCCAGCCCCAATGCTGTCATCGGCCAGGCACATAGTCTTACATACACATGTCGTTCCCCATTGCCTGTGCACACCCACCCGCTCGGACTCGGCCTGCATCACCCCATCCCTGGTACCCGAACACACGACCCTCCCCCCAACAAGGCTCCCCCCCCCCCAGCCACTTGATGCATCGCCCTCGACCTGCAATGTTACCAATTTTGCTTCTAGAATCCTTCCAAACGCCACTCTTCCCCTCGAGCTTTTAAGGTTTGCAACCCAAGAAGAAAAAGAAAAAAAATTGCCCTTCCGCATGTGGCACTGCTGACAGGTGCCATTCAACGAACGCCTCCATTTTTGGGGGGCTGGTACCCTAAATTATATACATTACACCGCCTCACACGCTCTTCATTCGCCCGGGTTACGCCACCCAACAAAAGGTCGACCATGTAAAGGTAACACGCCCATAGCCTGTCTAGAACCATGGTTCCCAAACTACCACTCTCTCTCTCTCTCTCTTCATCTACAACATGCTCTTTGGGAAGTTCTTCATGGCCTGTCGAACGCCCAGATCGCCCAAAATCTCCTCGGTGCCGCCCAAAATGGCATCAAACTTGTACGTGCGGTGGAACTGCTCAATCACCCGTCCCATGCCGCTCTGCGTGAGTCCTCTGCCGCCGAAAATGTTGACGGCCTCATCGGCAATCTCGTGCGCCGACCGTGTAGCATACGACTTGAGCAGACCAATCGGCCCGCCCAGCAGCTTGGATTGCTGCGCGTACGACATGTGCGTCATCTGATACGCAATCGACTCGAGCCAAGCCTGGTTGGCCTCGACGTGCGAAATCATTTTGGCAAGTCTGGTTCTGGCTGTCAGCTATCTCCGTCCAGTCTAGTCTAGTAGTGTAGTGCGAGTACTTACTTTTGCCGGATAGCGGGCTGCTCAATGAGCTTTTTGCCAAAAACGATGCGTTGGTTGCACCACTTGAGACATTCCTCGACCACGGTTCGCGACTGCCGGATCACGGCACAAGCCATCATGAAGCGCTCGTGGTTGAAATTGCTCATAATCACAATGAAGCCCTTGTGCTCCTCGCCCAGCAAGTGCTCCACCGGCACCTTTGCATCGTTGAACTCGACAAATGCCGTGCCCGCCGTCGTCGAGTAGCTCGTCTTGATCAGCTTCGTCTCAACCGCCGCATCCCGCTCCACGAGCAGCACAGAAAAGCCCTTATCCGTCCGGCACCCGACGACAAAATAGTCGCTGAACATGCCGTTGGTGATCCATTTCTTAGTGCCCCGCACAATGTAGTGCTTACCGTCTGCCGTCTTGGTCGCCGTCGTCCTGATACCAGCGACATCCGACCCAGCAAACGCCTCGGTAATCGCCAGGCACATCTTCTTCTTTCCACTCAACACCTCATTCACCACGCGCGTCTTGAGCTCCGACTCGGGCATCCACTGCAGCACAGCCGTCAGACTGATCGTCATGCCCGACATGTTTCCGTCCTGGAACCCACGTGCATTCGCACGCACGCCTTCCTGCGCCTGCACGAGATCGTGGAGATAGTCAAACTCCTCGCCTTTAACTACGCCCAGCAGATTCTTGCCGTGCAGATGCTTTCCAGGTCCCAGACGCATGGCCAGCATGTCGTTTGCCGCCATCTTGTCAATCAGCTCCTGGCTAATATACGTGCCGTCCTTCTCCTTTTGCTGCGCCTCGGGCGTAATATGTGTGTCGACGAACTTGCGAATCTCTCTCTGCAACGCGCGGTGGCTCTCGTTAAAGTACGGACTCTTGAACTGCGGTCGTAGCCACAGCGGCTCTGCATACGGTACTGGGCTCAGCTCGCCAGGCTTCTGGATGAGGACCTCTGACTTTTCGCCTTCAATAGTGCCAATGCAGAGCTCGCTGTACTTCTCGAGCACCTCCTGCCGGTGCAAGTTGTAAAAGGCGGTCGTGGCATCTTGGCCTGCTACCTGCTCGAGCACGACCGAGCCACCGGGGTGCGCATCGACGAATTCGCTGAGGTCGTACACCTTGTGGTCAATGATGCACCACAGGTCATCAGGCTTGTTATGCGAAGCAACCGACTCGCGTGTAAGCGCTGCGTGAGGCATGGCGGGCGGAGTGAGTAACTCGGGAATATAACCGTAGATAGGACGAAACGAAGTCAAAGAAAAAAAAAGCAGGAGAGAGAGAGAGAGAGAGAAGGAATCAAAGAACAACGCGAACTCCTTTAGAGTAATAAGAGATCCGGCTTCCCCCTCTCCTTTGCCAATACATCCCTCTCCCCTCCCCCAAACCTCGGTTCGGTCCTCTCCTTCCAACGCAAGCTAGCCTCCGTTCCCTCCACGTCGTCTGCCTTGCACTTGCGTCAAAAGGTGGAGCTCTGGGGAAGATGCCGAGGTCCGCCGAACGACCCGGGTGCCGTAAGTCTATCTCGCACCCCGCTTATTGGTCCGTTGGGGGACCCAACCAGGACGCGTCTGCGTCCAAGCATCAATCCGCGACTGGGGATGGGGGATTCTTTTCATAAATTGGTAATCAAACGAGGGGGGGAGCTTTGTGCATGTTTATCCTGTGTTTTGAGAGTGCGTGTTTTTTTTGGAGATTGGGATCGACTGAGATCTTGCCGGGGGGGCTTTTTGTGTTCATGTTATATGTGACTACGTAACGGCATGTGGATCTCACCCAGCGTGTTTGTTGCTTTAATCTACGAATACTCATTCCTCACAGTAGGCATTATTACTCAAGAGAAGCTTCATTGGGAAAAATCACCACAAAAAGGCGGTTGTTATGTTAGTTGCTATGGGGAAGGGGGTCCATGGCGATACTAGAAGCAGCAGGGAAGAAGGCGTACTACGCTTTTTCGCGTTTATAAGCAGGGACATTGTATACAACCCCTAAACTCAAGCACAGTACCTATACGAAGTCATGCATACCTTTGGCAAAACAAGTCAATACATTCTTCATCTTAGCCATAATACCATTCTACCCCTTACAACCCGAACCCACATCGTCTCATCTACCCTGAAATCCGTCATATTCCCTCGTTACCAATCTCAGCAAAACCCACGTATTTTTACACTAGAAGATATGCAAGATACCCGCCTCGTCACCCGCCGATCAGTCTTCCATTTTCTATATGGTCTGGTGTAGGCGATGCTCTGATGCTCCAAAAATGCATACATGTATAAACACCTCGTTTAAGTTAGCAACTGGTATTACTCATTTCCTCAAGTCCGTCATGTTACTTGGATCTTCGATATCACAGAGCCACACACTAAAAAAAGACTCGCAACATACAACTCACGACACCACGCACAAAACTAGCCATGGTTTGAATTTGCTTTTATATTCTCCACTACAGCCAACCCAACCCAGTCTATCCATAAACGCACACGGTGTGAAGAGTGGTAACAGGGGATAATGGCGGGAAAAAAAGGGGGAATGTAATGGGCATATGTGTAGTGGGAAGGGGGAATCTGTGCAGAAAACATAACGTGTCACTTACCCTAAAGCCAAAACCGGCACCCTGTTCCTTTCCCATGTTAGAGGAAAAAAAGTGATATCTATATCATCATCCTTCTCCTACAACTAGCGTGGCTTCAAGCCACCAAGATGCTTGCGTTTTTGTCCGCTGTGCTACGTCCCCAATCAAACGCCGTTCATGCAACATGTCACATGTGCTTCATTTTCGTCATGTGGTCGAGTCAAAACTGACCATTGTGTCATGCCTTTTTAGCTAAAGTACGCCTGCGCTGTGCGCTGTTGATCTGGGGTCAAAGACGCGGCAGCTTGAGCCAGGTCGGTACTTGTGGCTTGAACCAGAGCTTTGACGGAGGCGACTATGCGGTTGGCAGTCTGTCCCTGTAGAGTCTCGGCTTCAAGGGCGTGGACCACATAGTTGAAGATCTTAGCAGGTTGAGAAAAGACAGCCTGGTTTTGCCTAGGAGGTTGTCAGCATACATGTGTTCTCCAGACAATGACTATACTTACTGCTCAATCAACTGCACCAAGAAAGCGTACGCGTATGGTGCAGCCTCCTCGTCGTTGGTGATTGGTAGCGTATCTATCCAGGCCGCAGCAACATTGTCCCAGTTCTGGACCTTGCTCGCGTTGTAGTGCAAGATCTTAGCTATCGCAGCTGAAGCATTCTCGGTTGCGAAAATGTCGTCATCAGTGCGGGCGTTTGGTCGCTGGGTGACATTGAAGAGTGTCGGCAGCGATGCAGCGACAAACTCCGACCAGTTCTCACCACCTTTGTGAGCGGCAACACCCACACCATATACTGCTGCCTGACGGTTGGCTGGCACGTCGTCCTGCATGCCATCAATGAGTGGCTGCATGATCTGGTCTTTGTATTGCCAGGACTCTGGGCCACAGAATTCAAGCACATCGTCGTATATGCAAATAGCCCACTGGCGCTGAGTTGGGTCCTGGTTGACGGCTGCCATACTATAGTACTCAATCAACACAGCCCAATGTGGGAGGAAAGCGGTGCCCATGGTCTTGAAAATGCTGTGGAATGCCTTGTTCATGTCGGAAAGCAGGTTCTGGTCATCTTCAATGGCAAAGAGAATGTCTTCAGACGCTTCCTCTCCGTCCTCGTTCTCGGCTTGCTCTTCGAGACGTTCCTTGACGCGCACGTTGTAGTCTTCAAGCACACTCCTAGCGGACTCGATGAAAGTTGTCATGTGTGCGTCGGTCAAGCAGTTTCGGCCAATGCACTCGAGGCATTCGTAGAAGCACTGGTACATCTCGGCCAGAGTATCAATAGCGGGCTCAGTGCTCAAGACTTCGAGCACGCGCTCCACTGTACGTTTCCAGAGGTCGCCCAATTGTGGGGACTCAGGGCCGTGGGCCTTCTTGTATGCATTAAGCAGAGTGGGCACACACTTGGCCGAGGCGACTCGAACAGGGTCGTGGAAGAAAAAGGCCAAACCTGGCAGGGCGATCTTCTCCATGATGTCGTTAACATATGGCTCGAAAGCGTCTTCCAGAACCTGGGCATAGATGACAATTAGCTCAATAGCCATGTGCTTGTCATCAAGAATGCTCGTCTTGATACCAATGACCTTGCCCTTGAGTGGCACGAGTTCCCAGCCTTCCTCGTCCTGGATCTGGGCAACCTGATCTTCGTCATCAAGCAACTGGATGTCGGCCTTGGCACCGGCCAGCTCAGTGAGTGGTGGAATGACGCCGGCGAGGAAAGGTACGAATTCGCGACCAAGGACACGGCACATACGTCCCCAGCAGTGAAGCAGATACGACGCCTGCGGGTCGTCAGGCTCGGAAACGCTGTTCTGGATACGTCCAAGGAGCTGGACGAGGTTGAGCGCATCTTGGCCCATCCGATCCTTGCCAACAGCAAGAGCAATGAGGGTGGCGCACTCCATAGCCTTTGCGCGGAGTAGACGGTACTCCTTGGACTGCTCTTCTTGCAATACGTTGAACAATAGCGGCATTAGAGTGTCGTAGTATTTGGAAAAGGCGGCCTCAGCAGAATCAGCAACAGTGGCAATGGTAGACAAAGCCTGCTCCTGGACGAAACGCTTGGGGCTTTGCAGAAGCATCAACAGGTGGTTCAGTAGCTGATCCAGATATGGCTCAAGAATGTTCTTCTCAGCCTCCTCGCAAAAGTTGACCAGAGCAGCAGCTGCATGTGCCTGTACGCGAGGTTCTGCGGATTCCAAAACGGGGATGATGTTTGGCAAGACAACCTGGTGGTACTTCTCCTGCATGGTTCCCGCAAAATCGGTTGACATTTGACCGACAGCGTTACAGGCGGCCCATCGAACACGGGGATGGGGGTCCCGAAGCGCAGGAAGTACGAGATCAAGGACCTTGTCGAGCTCTCCAACCATCAACTCGCGGCAGCCTTCGGAAATAGCTGAGATGGCCATGAGAGCAGCATGCCTGTCGCGCCAAGCCGAGGAAGTCATCATACGGGGGAGCCAATTGAAGGTTGGGGGCAAAATAGCCTGTCCACCAAGCTTGTTGGCCAAACGATCCATGCATTGCTCACCAGCGACATGGTTCGAGTCGCTCTCTTCATCCAACTGGTACATGTTAGAAAGGCGAAATTTTTCCAAGTGGACAGACTCACATCTTCTGAAACATTCCATTCCTCCGCATCGTCATCGTCAGCGCCGACATCGGTCATCAAAGACAGACATTGAGTGACCATGTCGTTTGTGAAATTTGGATCCTTTTTGCACATAACTGGAGCATTGTCGGCGAATGTAGCCATGAGCTCCAGCGCATTCTGGCGAGCGGTCTCTCCGAGGTCCTTGTCCTGGATTACCGAGATGCTGAACTGCACAAGGCTGTTAAACAGCGGCTTGAACATTTTTGGCGCCACTTCGGCCAGATCGATAAGAGAGATGAGAGCCTTTGTGAGCAGGTCTGCATCGCCGGAATCTTTAATCGGTGGTAGGATGTTGAGAATCTCGCCAATGAGTGAGTAGTACTTGGACTGCGCCTTCTTGGTGATGGAGCGGAAGAAAGAGGCGAACGCCTCAACAGAAGCAATGCGAACCTATGCACGTAAGTCGGTGAGCGCACAACACATGTACGAGTACTGACCGACGACTCGCTGTCGGCAAATCCACCCTTGAAGGCAGTCATGACCACATCTTCATGCTGCTTCTCGATGATCTGCGGGGTGGTTGAGAATATCCTAAAGGCGTTCTCGCGCTGTGCGGGGTCTTGCGACTGGCTGGCCTGGAACAAGGCGCCTAGCAGTTCCGGCCATGCGACACCTGTATGTTTTTTTAGACGAGCCGACAGAATGTGCATTGAGGTCTCCTACCTTCGTCGGTGTGCTGGCGGGCGAGCTCTGCTACGGCATCTCCCACCTTTGTCCGTACCGAGGTGTCGGTTTCGTTGGCCAGGCATTGGAGCAGCTTGGCGCGTATGGCCTCTCGCTCAGCGGGATTGAGGGTCAGGAACAGGTCGGCGGTCTGGCCTGAAGGTGCCTTTCGAGGCTTGGATGACTGTCGCCTGAAGATGACGGCGGCAAAGGTTCGTGTCTAGAGCAACTCCGTCAGCCCACAATGCCGGCCCCCCGCCAAAGACCCAATCTTACCGATGTATCCTGGGCCAGCTCAATCTGCTCAGAGAGACCCATCAAGAGCACTTCGGGCCTCTGGGCAACCCATTCTTCATTCAGCTGCTGCTCTGCTGCGGTGCGCTGGACGTTGTCGGGCGACTGGAGGCCCTGTAGCAGGGTGGCCAGCGCCGTGTGGACCTCTGCGGGTAGAACAGACATGTTGCGGGCGTGCGTGTGCGTGTGCGTGAGCGTGAGGTATCTTTGTGGGCAGGCGGCCCTATTGCATGTAGTCTTGCTCGCAAGCAAGGGCCTACCAAGAATGGAGCGGTGGTGGGTTGGCCGGTGAGTGGTTGCGGAGCGCGCGTGACGTGGTTACCGTCGCGCCTCTACTGCTGTGGATAGATGCAAAGCGCCCAAGTGTAGTGTTGCGGGCAGGTAAAGAGGCAACACAGCTTGGGGGTCTGTGAAAGTGAGTGTGAGTGTGAGTGTGTGTGCCGTAGCTTCAGGGTTGCCGTGGAAATTTCACAGCAATGTTTTGGCGGGGCTGCGTGCAAGCCCGCGCCCTTGTCCAAAAAATGTTGTCCAACCACGGGCAAGGATGCTCGTAGAAGGCTTGCCTGCCCCGCCTCGTCATTGGCTGGCAGCGCTGACCGGGGCTGTCTCAACACCGGCTTCTCTTCACCCACGCTCGCCACGTATATGCACATACATATGCGGCTGTGCCTGGCGTATGTTTGTGGCTGCATGCTTGGGTAGGCCATGTATATAAATTCGGCTACCCACATTGCTATCAATTACCCAGGGATCTATGGGATATCAAACTCTGACAAAGGAAATAATACACTCTCGCTGACGCTTCAATCTCTCCCCTACTGCTACACACGCTTCACCATCCATGTCTTTACCGGCTGGAAGCACGGCCAAGCACAAACACACCAACAATAACGACGGCTAGCACACCAATGGCACCAGGTAGCAAAAGATCGTTCGGGACACCAGCAATAATCTCGGGCTGCTGCGACAGTGGGATCGACTGGTGCCGGCCCCTCGATCTAGGCTTCTCGTCCGCGTCGTCGTCAAAGAACTGCTTGCGTTCACGAAGCGTAGACTCGGGTGGCGTGACGGGCTTGGACAGCCCTGGTTGAGGGTTGACCTCGGCAGACATGGGTGGCTTGTCAGGGTGGTGGACGAAGAGGTCGACCTTTTCGCGGTGCGCCATGCGTGACAGGCTGACGGCCTCTACAAGGTCGTCGTTGGTCGTGATGGAAATAGTATCGCCTTCATTGTCAAGGTAGCTTAGAGCAAAGCCTTCCCTGGAGAGCCTGCCGCCCTCAAAGCTCGGCGCACCTCCTAGGCTTTCAACCTCACTACCCAGCTTGTTGGCCACACTGTTGATGAGTTCCTCGAGACCAGAAGAAATGACTACCTGTAGGCGGTGGACACGCCCACTTGGAGCCTTGAACTTGAACGGGAATGGCATGTCTTCCATGTGAACAGGGTGGTTGCTAGCGACGGCAGACGGGGGCGGTGAGTCGTCTCCGTTATGAGATGCAGACTCATTTGGCATCACACTGTCGCCGCGATCCATAAGACCTGGACGGTCGTGGTGCGAGATGTACGAGCGGTGGTCAGGATGCCGGCTTCCTTCGCCAGACATGACCGACTCAGTCTCATTGTCAAGAGAGAGCCAGAACTTGTTCCATGCAGGGCCCTCACTATCCGTGGTGCTGATGTTGTTGATCTTTGCCTAGTTAGTGTTGCGAACATCTTCACCCAAGACTCCGACATACCTGATCAAGCGTAGCATAAGTCAGCTTGAGAACGTCCACCATGCCGACGATTTCACCAGCATCGCTCATAACTGGCAAATTGAGGTAGTGTCCATCTGTATGCTGTTAGTGCATGCATTAGACAAGGGTTCCCTGTAATCTGCGTACCATGCATCTTGCGCAGAGCAGATTGAATGCTCATGTCCACTGGCGCAAAGTCGGGGTGCGGAGTCATTACTCGCACAACACTGCAAGTCATCGGGTCAAGCCCCGCGGCAATAACACGGAGGACCACGTCCTTGCTAGTGAAGATACCAGTGATGGAGCCATTGTCCTGCACAAGAACAGCAGTTGTATGGTTCTCCTTCATGAGTGCCGCCGCCTCCTTGACCGAAGTGCGTACAGATACAGTTGTGGGAGGGAGACCCGTCAAGACAGATTCTAGAGTAGGGCCGGACATCTTCTGGCGAATTGCCTCGACATACTGAATAATCTGCTGCGGCTGGCTCGAGCCCATCTCTGCCTGCACACCTTCAAGAGCATCATACAATTTGCGAGAGGAGGCATACGCTCGCTCCAATTTCTCCATGGCATCGTAAAAGCACTTTGTGATGTCCAGAATACCTGAAATGTCATGGTTCTCATCCATGACGGGAAGGTGGCGGAAGCCCTTCCTGACCATGAGATCCAGCGCATCCGTCGCACTTGTATCAGTCTTTGCGCAAAGGGGGTTCTTGGTCATAATCTCCTCAATGGTGACGTCGCGAGCCTTGATGCCGTTGCCGACCACACGGAAAGCAAGATCCTTGGCTGTGAAGATACCCGCAATACGGTCATCATCATCTGTTACCAAAACGCAGTCCTCCCGCTTGGCCGCCATCAACTGTGCCGCCTCAGCGACCGTAGTCGATGGCTTTATTTGAAGTGCTGGGGATGGCTTCAGGGCGAGGACGGTGCCGGGCGGGGCTTTCTTGGAGGGCCGAACTCGTCCGCTAATATTCTTCTTCTTATTGAGGTCCGTCTCAATCTTTCGCCGAATGGCCTGTCGCGAAATCAGTATGCAGTCGCACACATGCAGCAGGGCCACTCACGTCGTCCCTCTTGGACATTTTGGCCCGGCTGGCGCTGAGCGAAGAGCCGCCCGCATCGCTCTGGGTGACATGCGAATGGTTCTCCAAACCAGAGGGGCGCGGGATGGCAGAAGGGCTGTGGCCGAGATGCTGTGGCTGGTTACGGTTCGAGTTTTTGGGCGTCCCCCGCATGGCACCAGTATGCGACATGGCGACGTCGTGTGCGTTGTTACTGCAAAGCTGGTTCTGCCTGGTTGGCGGAGGAGGGGCCAGTAAGAAGGATTCCAGCGGCCTATACGGAGGTCGATGTGGTTGCCAGGGTATAGCTGCTAGACGAAAACAATCCCTACATAGGGATCAAGCGCCTTGCCCAGACCGCCACTCACCACATTCCCAGTTTCCGCGGCACCTGACGTGTCCACGTCTCGTGCAGCAACAGGAATCGCCGCCATACAAGCAAGATCGCATCTCCAATCTCTTTCAAGTCATGTGTTCTGGTTTCCTGATCGGGCTTCTCGTGAGGCTGTGGTCGCAACAGACAGAAGCAGATGCACCACCCCTTTACACATGGAAAATTCACGCATTGACTCATATCTGCAAGCCTGCCTCCGTGAGACCACAACGCTTTTATCTTTTCGATTGCATATCGGAATATATCCAGTCTTCTCTTTCCCGATTTGACCCGTCGAGTGTTCTTATACGGAACAGTCATGAGCCCAAGACATCCGCTCTTTCACCTTAGTGACAATCATGTACAGTCTTGTTCAAGAAATGTAGTTGTCGTGCGTTAAACATATACATGGGACATCATAAAGGAAACTTACAATCACATGTCAGCGATAGTAAGCTCCGACTTTACGACGCTCAGACGGAAAAAATAGGGGCTACCATCGAATGACAGCATGCATCTGCAGAATTATGCACAGCATTTCGTCCACGCTCCAAAGTGATTCGGCGGTCCTCAGTTCACATTCGAGGGGAGGCAGTGCAGCCCCATTCGGTTAGCACCATCAGTGCCAAGTGATAAGATTAGATCCGCACCTCTCTAAGCGAATTTCGACACTCGTGCATCCCGACTTCACGAATCCGACGTCAGGAACGACTCTCACGACAACACCCCACTGCTGACTTTTAGATTCCACATCTTCAGTACGCACTCCGTGCCTCGCTCACCTAGACATCCGCTTACATCGTTCGACAGAATCAGCCCAACATGGTCAAGAAGCGAGCGTCCAACGGCCGTAACAAGAAGGGTCGCGGCCACGTCAAGCCCATCCGTTGCTCCAACTGCTCGCGATGCACTCCCAAGGACAAGGCGATCAAGAGATTCACCATCCGCAACATGGTTGAGTCCGCCGCCATCCGTACGTCTCCCAAACGACCCTCGCACCGCAGCAAACGGCCATAGACAGCGAGGTGGCGAGCGAAATTTGGATATTCAAGACTGACAAAACTAGGTGATATCTCCGATGCCTCCGTCTTCCCCGAGTACACTGTCCCCAAGATGTACCTGAAGCTCCAGTACTGCGTCTCATGCGCTATCCACGGCAAGATTGTCCGGTACGTGACGCCTCCACGAGGAATTGATGCGCCCATGTTCTAACATGCCCAGTGTCCGCTCGCGCGAAGGACGCCGCAACCGTGCTCCTCCCCCACGTGTTAGGTACAACAAGGATGGAAAGAAGATCAACCCCAACCAAGCTGCTGCTAAGACTACCACTGCTTAAGCGGGGCGCGGGTATGGAAAGGAATTGATCACGGCGCTTGGTGTGGGTCTTATGGTTCTTTCGGAGTGTCATACTGGAAAATGCATGAATCCACGGAAGATAGGGCAGGCCAAATGACGAATCATGGTTGAGGCTCGCTCGGAATTGCCTGCTTGAGCACCGAGAGCTAGCTATGAACTTGTAAACGAATATCCAAGTCGACTTGCACCATCTTCTCATTCGCTCTGGTGATGTACATGTGTTCGCTCGGCAGGGGTGGATACGACACCTAGCAGCAGGTCTTTTTTATCCGGGCTCCGAGGCTATGGTGGTTTTAGAGAGAGACATTTGCCTGGTGGATTGCGCGAAACAAGGTGACGTCAAGCATTTGCAACATACGTGGCGTACACGAGGAATATCAATTGCTGCAATAACAAGAGCATGTTTCCTTCCACCCCACCAGCGATGGTGAGATCCACATGTATCATATCAGTTTTGGCCTCAGTCACTCCGTTTCTTTCCGTCGTCATCGAGACTCTTCCTCCCGTTAGTGGCTTCAGGCTCCGTCGTCTCCCAATCTTCAGCATTTTCATCCCATCGATCGAGTTCTTCCTCTACCGTGGGTCTGACAACGCCTGACTCCTGTCCTTCGACATTCTCTCCCAACTCAATGTCTCTCTCTTCGTCTCCAGCAACAGCAGTGTATCCTCGTGCAGCTCGTTTGCGCTCGAGCATGCGCTTATGATACCAATTGCAAAGGCCTAGCGCGAGGAGAGAGCCGAGGACATTGGCTACGATGTCATAGTAGTCGAAGTCGCGATGTATCTGGACCGCGAGTTAGCTTTGCTCGTCATCTTCCCCGCTTGGAATCGTCCTATAGTGTCTATATGCGCACCGCTGCTCTCGGCAGCTCCGGCGACCTTGTATGAGTCCAGGGTAAACTTACAGGCAACAATCCCTGGATGACCTCACTGGCAAATCCCAGACCGAGCGTACAGACGGTAAAGGTTAGCTGCACCACCTTTCTCCTGTTTGTCTCGAGAATCCAGTAGAAGCAGAGGGTGAGCAAGAAGAAGGCTGTGAAGTGGAGCGCTTTATCCGACTGCTTGTACGTAGGGATTTTGTAGTCTGGTGGGGAAAAGCCCGCGGCTGCGCTGATAAAGATGAGGCCAATAAAGGCGCCTTGAGGGATGTTAGCATGGCCCTATGCAACTGTCGAGAGAGGAAATCCAAGCGAACAGCATGGACAGTGGGACGGTCAGGACATGGCCATCTCCTGCTCACGCATGTGCGCTGTGGTCGGAAAGGTGTTCAAAGCTCGCTGGCTCTGCGGCGTCCGAAGCTACGTACCAGCAAAGGGTTTCCGTATGCGCATTATGGGCAGGTGAAGTGGGCTAGGAGGTCCGGACGGGTGACTTCATGCTCACGGTACGGGAAAACAACTGTCAGACTCGGGCGCAGCGCGGAACTGCAACGTTCATGTCACAAGCTGGCATCTGGCGAACCTGGCCGTGGCCGGATGAGCTAGGCCCGGTCCGGCAACGTTACTGTCGATCACGTGTGGAACCTGTGAAAATCAGCAAACCTGGGGTACTCTGTGCTGGGCTCGTCTCAATTCGAGGATACATGCATGGACCTAGCTGAATGGCCTCAAGTAGTCCTGCAGTTGCAGGGGCGCTACTATGTACGTATGACAAGGCGGCGCTCCACAGGGCCCCAATGTGTTCGAATTACCACACCTTCGTCCGCACAGCCACTTGAACAGTCCTTTGGGCATGGCGTGTAGCATGGCCAGCAGTTGCATGCCTGGCTTTTGGTAGAAATACGAGGCATTGGACGTAGCAGACACAGAGTTACCATGGTTGCGCCCTGAATGCTAGTGCCGGCCAGCACGCTCAATCGCTTTTTGGCGATTGCATTAAAATACGCAGCAGCCCAGCAAAGGCTTTGCATGTGTCCTCGAAAGCATTTGCGCGCCCGCAACTGTGGTTGTGGGGGAAGTGTGGTGGCAGAGGCCGTTTGATATTGGGGCGTGGGTGAAGCATGGGGCTCGCGGCGGGAGCATCGCTAACGGAGCTAAGGCGTGCCTACCTAGCCAGACTGGACAGTTGGACCACCTGCTTAAGACAACGACGCCAAACTCACGAGCCGCATCTTCGGCCATCAATAGGCGCGCCCACACCACGTCTTTCATCTCGCAGCCATCAGAAATCCACTCGCTCGACGTAGACCTTCCTTCCATGCTTGATTTTATCGCGTCGCGACACCTGCACCAGGTTGGACGTCGCCCTGAAGGCGGGCCATCCCCGTGAGGCCGCGAACTGCCAAGACCCCCCCACAACCGACGACGACGACTATGTCCCTCGCTGCATCATCATCATCATGTCCGCCATCCTCGCGAGACCGCCCAAGCCATGCCCGCTTCCCGCATCAGCCTTCCAACGCGACCCACTTGCGAACCCCCAATGCGCCGCTGAACGATGAGGCCATGTCAAACGCCTCCAACGCGAACCACCTAGGGGACGGGGGAGACATCACGACTGAGGAGGACCCCCGAGCCACGCGCTGGCGAGACCACTATCGGCGCACCGAAGCGCGTCTGGCAGCAGTACTCGGAGGAACATTCGAGGGCGATGCTGTTGATGCTCTAGATAATGCGCCGGGGCCGTCATCCGATGATGTCCCGGCGGCGCATGACGCGCGACCGGCTATCACACCCAGAAAGCCAACCCGCGCAATTGACGAAGACGACTACGGCGACGACGACGATGAGGATGACGAAGACGATAGTCAGACCTCACCGCTGCAATCCAAAAGCGCGACCAATGGTGCCGCTGCTGCTGCTGCTGCTGCCACCACTCCCAGCACGCCAAGCCTCCTCCGCGTCCCATCCACATCGAACAAATCCGGCCACGACCGGACAGGCACACCCTCTTCAGACCATACAAAGTCATCAGACGATGTGCGAAAGAAACTACAACAAGACAAGAAGGCCGCCGAGGATGCCGCCAAGCGCAGCTTCCACACCCTTTTCTACACCCTCGAGAGCGACAGGGACGCGATGCTGGAGCAACAAAAGCTTGACGAACTCGACCGACAGGTAGAAGCAGAGACTTCTGGCGCGTCTGCTAATGCCCCAGCTGCTGCTGCCGCTGCTGCCCCCCAACAGGGGACCTTGAGCACCACCAACCTTGGCGCGTCCAGCCTGACCCTCAAGCACCTCATCTCGCGTATTGATGCCCAAAGAGACCGCGTCCATGCGACGGACGCGCAGCTGCGCAGTCTCATCAGCGAAGTCCGTAAGAATAGGAGCAAATGGGCCAACGAGGACCGTGTTGGCCAGGAGGAGCTATACGAGAGCACAGAGAAGGTTCTCATGGAGCTCAAAGCCAATGAGCATGCCCACCCGTTCCTCCAGCGTGTCAACAAGCGGGAAGCCCCCGACTACTACAACGTCATCAAACATCCGATGGATATCGGCACCATGATGAAAAAGCTCAAACAACTGCAATACAAGTCCAAGAAGGAATTTGTTGATGATCTCATGCTCATCTGGTCAAATTGCCTAAAGTACAATGCTGACCCAAGCCATTTTCTGCGCAAGAAGGCTCTACACATGAAGAAAGAGACTGAGAAGCTCGTGCCACTTATTCCAGACATCACCGTCCGCGATCGTGCAGAGGTCGAGGCGGAAGAGAGGAGAATGCGCAATGGCGACGCTGATGCAGATGGCGCAGATGACAGTGAAGACGAAGAGCCTATTATGGCTTCGCGGGGCAGAAAAGCCCCAAGTAAAGGAGGTAAAGGCTCAAGCACAACAAGGAAAGCCCATCCAGCAGGCCTGGAGGACACACCAGGACCCGAAACAAAACCAGCAGTTCCATCCTTCAATAGCGCAGTCTCTAACCTGAAGAATGAGTTCTTACGGGCAGACTCGGAAATGGAAGGCAGCGTGAATGGTTTCTCAACACCCCCACCCGGCTCAGCAACCCCATTGGGGCCAAACAGTATCTCAAAAAATGGCATCAATGGCAGTCAAGCAGACATCTCGGAGGCTGATGGCACTGGTGTCTCAGTCAGTGATGCTCTGGACGAGGATGCCGACTTGGATGACTTGGAGTACAAAACATGGAAACAAGTAACGAAGAAAGACCGAGCCATCATAGCATCAGAACGACATCGACTCTTCCGCGAGGACCACCTCCAGCCCGATGAGCCAGCTATCCTACGCACAAAAGCCGGTATGCGGAGATGGTTACGGCACAAAAAGCAAGCCATCGAAGAGGAGTCTGCAAACGGAGCAGCCACCGCACTTGACGGCAAAGATGGCGTTCAGACAATTGCTGGAGAGTCACTCGCCGAAGGCATTGAGGGTGAAGAAGAGCGTCAGATCCCAGACTACTACGACCCCGTATGCGCTATGCCTGACCTTTCCGAGCGTTTACAGTGGGTTGAAGACGCCGAGGGTCAAGTGATTCCGCAAGTCGAAGAGTACATGCGCGTCTTCCCAAAAGGACAATTCGTCTCACCAGACAGTGCACTTGTGCACAAATTTGACAGTAACAATCATACACTGCAAGAGACAAGGAAGATTTGTGCAAAGATTGGCATTGTCAAACAAATGCAACTTCAATCACAGGTAAGATTTCCGTCAATGAATAAGAGGATGTTGATCGCTGACTGTCCATAGCTGTATCAGAACCAATTTCAAAGATATGAGCCGCAACCATTCATGGAAGCAGACATCGAGCCAATGGTTACCTCAGAAGATGGTCCGATCATGGCTCCTTATATCTGTCGCGCTGCTCTTCAACGAAGTGTCGGCAAGATCTTTTATCATGCTGGTTTCGAAGAGTTCCAGCCCTCGGCTCTAGATGCAGTAACGGACATTGCGGCAAAGTTTTTCCACAATGTTGTTGCCGGTCTTGGGGTCTACCGTGAAACACCAAAGATGAAGTCTGATGTTCCAATCACTCTTCCAAACGGCCAGACTACCAACTGGACTCCGCGCTTTACACAAGAAGAAGCAGTACTCCATTCTTTGCATGCCAACGGTGTCGACCTGGAGTCTTTGGAGGCTTACGTCAAGGACGATGTCGAAAGACTTGGAACGAAGCTGGCCGGCATGCACGACAGAATGCGGTCATACTATGCCGAGCTTTTGCGACCAGCAATCGAGAATGCTGGCGCTGACGGTGCTGGTGCTTTCAATGATGGCAGTGAACAGTTTGTGGGAGGTGACTTTGCCGAAGACATTGGCGAGGACTTCTTTGGATTCAAGGAACTCGGCCTCGATGTCGAATTTGGACTCACTGCCAGTGTACCATTGCACCTGCTCCAGAACAGGGTACACAATGCCTACGCTAGACAAGACAACAGGTATGTACCACAGTGTATTTGTGTTATGATTCTGCTAATCATAACAGCAACGTTGCCACCACTGGTGTTATCATGCCTGAGCCACCCAAATTCGAACCCATTACCCTTCAGACAGCGGAGCACCAGATCGGCCTTCTCCAGAGCTGGCTATACAGCAAGCTTCACGACAACAATAGCCAGCCGCTTGTTGAAGATGATGATCTTCCGCCCAAGCAACGCTTTCCCAAGCCTCGTTTGCCACCTACTGGCAAGATTTCGAGTCCTCGCAAGCGTCCGCTTAGAGAGCAGCAGCAGATGGCGCGTAAGAAGCGCAAGCTCGATGAAGAAAAGGATGAGAATGGTAATGACCAGAGTGGTTACATGAAAGGCATTGGGAAGCCTATTGGTAAACTAAAACTTGAACCAGTGCAGAGAGACAACCACAATCTGCAAGAGCCGGAAAAGGAAGATGGCAGCGCACACGGGATGCCGAGTCCACCGGAGTCATTCTAGGAGCAATCAGTCTCTAGCAAACTTCGTCGGTTCGATAAGAAATCCCAGTCTCATCTGGCCAAGTCTCTCTCACATGGTATTTTTCTTTCTAAAAATGCTGCGATGACTCTGAGGGACAAAGAGTTCATGCGTTTTCTTTCGCAATCATTTTACTTTAATCAACCGAGAAAGTTTCTTGTTCTTGCTGCTTCCTTCCGATGACGACGAAATTTGGGGACTCGTTACGGGTTTATGTCATTGTTCTTCTTCTTTTTCAATCTCGCGGTACCATCATCCTATTCTGGGCGTTTTTTCTGCTTTCCCCTGTCCGTGTGTCTGTGTCTCTTTTTTTTTACTTCCATATTTTCGCAAAGCTGACGAGGGATCTGGCTTTGTTGCTGGTCCAGCTGAGCGCTTTTTTTGTCTTACTAGACTGAGAGGGAGAGAGAAACTTTGGGGAGACTTTGTGGACCCTGTATACCCATGTTTGCATTTCGCGCTGTGGTGCCCCCCTTTTTTGTGAGTGTGTTTGGTTGGTTTTCACGTATAGGTTATCTTTGATTACGTCGGGGTGCGTTATGAGAACATTGGATTGAACATATCTTTCAGGTCCTTGAGAGTGAATGCTGTGATGAGTGACCTTCTTTATATGTGTCATTTCAAGGCCTGTCTAGCCATGGATGCGGAGACTTCGGGCATGCGGGGTGACTGTACTTACGTGTGTGTTTGTAGGGTTCGATGTTTAGGTGCTGACGATCTACGGATATGTTGGAAGTTGAGTGGTGTTTACGTGGACTGTACCCTTGTGCGTTTGTTCAGTGTTCACGTGTATCATCTGTCGATCACCTCAGCGGCCAAGGCAATATTAGGAGAAGTGGCGACTTGCAGAGCTGCTAGGATGCCTGCTGGGCCAAAGAGAACAAACCAAGACAGCAGAGTATCATGGAGAGCCGACAAGCAAGAAATCATGAAAATTCTAATACCAAGTCCAATTACATTCAGCTGCGCGTTGCCGTAGCTGAATCAATCTAATAGAGTTTGAGTAGCATGTAAATGAAGTGCAATATTTGTGCGAAAGCAACACCAAAGAATGATAGTTGTCGTGAACACAACAATCACCACGAATTGGAAGAAAAAAAAAAGTTGGGATTTTATACATGTGAGATAGCAGGTAGAAAACATGCGAGATGTTGTAAGATGCAATTCTAGGATACGGAGGAGGATGCATGCTTCCTTATCAACAAGTCAGAATTATCCTTACCATGATGCAGCTGAAATGCGACTTTAGGGGTTAGTCCCAAAAAGCCACATTATCGAAAGATACAAACAGGGTGCCTGGCGTTTGCAGTGTCTCACCACAAGGAGTGGATCCGGAGGCGATGATATGCCTCGATTCGATAGGTGGCCGAGCTGAAATTGGAGGTTGTTATTAGCGCATTGCCTTTTCCCTTGTACGCGGACCCTTCTCTCCGTTACAATTCCACTCCCTCGTCCAGCTCGTCATGCCTGCTGCGAATCAGCTCAACCTAAATTTCCATTGACGTCATTTGCTTTTCTTCTGAGCAGCTAAGTTCTGCTGCTTGTTTTCTCGCGCCCCCTCGGCGACAAGTTGTTGGTTTTGAGCTAACGTGCCACGAGGCGTGGATCATCTCGGATGGGACTTGGGACCTGGACTTTCTTTCTTCACGACACCGACTTTCCACTCCACATTCATCAATTGCGCGCGCAAACCCGCGCGCGCTCATTTCATACTTTCAGTCGCCCGGATTTCTTACTGCGCATTTTTTGCTCAGCGCCGCTCATTCACACCCACTTTCCTTAGTCTGTCCTTGCAGTTTTCTATTTGTCGCCCAACCTCTACTATCTCTCCGACTTTTTTCTCCACATCATCATGGCGCCCAACGGTCATTTAGCTTCTGGCAAGAAGGGTACTCGTAAGTCTCGCGATGCCCAGTCCTCATCGTGGATGGACAAGCATGGCTTTGAGGAGTACGAGGCCTGGAAAGAAGCAAATCCCGACACTCGCCTTCCCTACGATGACTGGAGGCAGTCGAATCAACATGCCAGCGGACTCTCGCTGTACTATACGACTTTGCGCATTTTTGAAGAGTCGGATTCGAGTGTGCGTCAAATTTCATCATCGAGTCCATTTTTTGATGTTTGCTAACAACACCAGGACGAAAATGGTCAGCCAGTCAAAGTTAAACCTCAACCCACCAAACCACGTGGTCAGGTTGGCCGTCCTAGGAAATCAGCAGCCATGAATGGCAATGGACAACCGCGTTCGGCTGGAACCGCAACGCCGTCCAAGGTCGGCAATCTTGAAGACTCAAGTCCCTCCGCCAAGAAGAAGCGAAAGGCGCGAAAGAAGCCACTTGTACGTATTGTCCACGCACAATGCTAAAAATTGCTAATTTTGTCAGTCGGAGGAGATTATCGCATCAGCGAGTGATAGTGATGACGCTGCTAAAAACCTTGAAACCTCAACACTGGGAGCTGAGACTGCAACACCCGCGGCTCCTACCATTACCATTACCATGAATGGCAAACGCAAGACTTCTACTCGTAAGGCGAGGAAGAAGCCTATTGTGAGTGTGAATGTGATCCTTACTTTCACTCACTAACGCGCGTGCAGTCGGAAGAAACCATCTCGCCTGAGGATGAGCTCGACGATCCTATGGACATCACAATCGATGAGGTTACCAAGTCCACGATCGCGTCTCCGTTGCCTGTCCGTTCTGGTATGTGTTGCACAAAACCATGTGTGAAACTTCGTACCCCACATTGTAATGCGCTGCCGCCTATTCACCTCGGACCCTCAACCATCGTTTCTCTATGGCTGCGGACTTTCAAATTCCGTTTATCTTGATTTTCATGCTCTGGAAAAATGGTTAATTAGTTTACAGCTCCGAAATCTCCAGTCACAGCACCTGTTGCAAATCCGCCTAAGAAGAGCCATATTCTCAAGCTCAGCACCAGGAAGACACCGAAGAAGCAGGAACTTGTACGTTTTATTTCAGCACTGCAGATTCGTTACTAACAAGTCAAAGTCTGAGGAAATTGTGACAGAGGACGTTGGTGAGGCCAATGCTTCCTTGCAAGCGACACCCAGCACGTTTGGCAAGGGTACCCAGCCGAGAATTTCTATTCATACAGACGCCACGCCCAAATCAAATGGCGATCCAGATTCGGCTACTGCTTCGCCTGCTTCGACAAGCGCACCGGGCTCAACCCGACGTGGCCTACGCACTCGCAAGCCTGCTCAACAGAGACCTTACTACCATGATTCACAATTGTTTGAGGATGTGGAGCCAGGTAACGTTGATGTCCACGACCAAGAGACTATGTCGTCTCCTGTCGTTCAGAGCAGAAGAGTATCCATCGCTTCGCTTAGCAGGAACGTTGACGACGCACTACTAGCCTCGCTGGACGAAGAAGCTATAGCGCTGCTACAAGAAGAAGCCGAGTCGGAACCCACCAAACCGAAACACTTCAAGGGTAAGGGACGCGCTTGGAAGAAAGAAGGTTCGGATGAAGACGAGGACTATTCGCTTGCTGCGAAGAAGAAGGCAGCAAAAGCAGCGAAGTTGAAGGCAAAGGGCCAGGTGCCAAAGAAGCGAGGTCGGCCAAGGAAGAGCGGACGTTCTGAGGAACTTGTTGGTGAAGATACTGACGAGGACAAAGAGAACATAAAGCGGAAGAAACCTCTTCCACGCAAGAGCGCGTTGTCTGAGGAAATTATACAGGATAGTTCGGATGGTGGAGGGGAGGACAAGGAGGAGAGGACTATCGTAGAAGAGACTCCGGCACAATCTGAGAATACGGCCGAGCAAGAACACAATATTGAGGAACGAAGGAAAGCCGAGGAGGAGAATGGAGAAGAAAAGGAAATCGCAGAGAAAGAGGAAGTACCAGTGGAGAACGAGACCGTTGTCGAAGAGGAGGCGAAGGTTGGGCAAGAAAAGGAGCAGAAGATAGAAAACGAAGAGCAGGAGAAAGAAGTAATGACAGTGGAAATGGAGACGAGGGTTGAGGAGGACGAGAAGAAGGAAACCGACGAAAAGGTGGCAGAAGAAAAGAAAGATGAAGAGATGCAGAAGGAGGAGGAAGAGGAGCAGAAAGAAGAAGTCCCAATGGCTCCAGCCAGTCCGCAAGACCGATCGTGGACACCCGAAGGTCTACCAAATCCCACACTTCTACCTAACGACCACGCAAAAGACGAGCCAACTCCCAAGATGGATGATGAGCAGGAGATGGCTAGTCCCTTTCGAAAAAGCTGATCGAGGCGTTTCTCAACGGCCTTCTTGTAAGTGGTCAACCGCTCTCAGCACGTATCCATATCACATTACTAAGACGACAAACCCAGAATATGTTTTCGCAGTTGTCGAGTTCAGACACTCACTTTTATTTTCCTTTGTCACACCTTGAGGGGGATAGAATATTGTGTTTTTTTCGAGAGATGGTTATGATTGGTATTGCTGAGTAGTCTAATAAAGTGGTGTCCCCTGGTTTTCTCTTTGTTGAGGGGGATTGCATGCAAAATGGGATTGAGGAAATGTTAGCATTTGGCCGTGTGTAGTACAACACGTTTGAGGCTGGTAATAGATTTACGTTGGTTGCAGTTTTTTCTTCGTTTTTGGACAAGAGTGTGATCGATTGCTACCTTTCAAACCGGCAATGTGTGAAAGAGAAAAAAATATAGAAGATTTTACATGGCTGACACTTTTATTTTATTACCTTCAAAACCTCACACCCCTCAACTTCGCAAAATAATACAAAAGGCCAAAAGCCAAACCCCCCAAATGCCCGCCATGCGCAATCGTCGTATTCGCACTATTAACAAAATACCCATCATACACGGCGTAACCCGCCACCAGACCCCAAAGCGGCACAGGCACAATCCCATAAACCAGCATTTTGGCATGCGGTGCCAAACAAGCCGCCACACTACTCACCCCCATGACGACACCCGAAAACCCCATTCCCCTCACAGTATCACGCGCGCGGGGGCTCAGATCCCTCATCTTATAATACCGCGAGAGCAGATACCCTAGGCTCCCCGAAAGTCCCGATCCAAACGCTATGGTCAAAAACCTCGCTGGCGTAATGAGCGGAGCCGCCGACGCCAGGAACTGTCCCAGAAAATAAAAACTCAACATATTGGAGAAGAGGTGCCAAACATGTATGTGGGTGAAATTTGCCAGGAGAACAGGGGTGTAATTTCCGTTTTTGAATTCGGAGAAGTTGAGGGTGAAGGTGCGGAGGAAGCGGTGCCAGGGGCCCGGGAAGCCCTGTGCGGCTTGCTGTTGCAGGTACATGGCGTAGCTGAAGACGGCGATGTTGGTGCCCATGAGACCGTAGAGGACTTTGTTGTTGGCGCTTACTTGGGAGGAGGTCGGGTTGCGGTAGGAGTAGTGTCGGGAACGGGGGAGGCTGAGAGAGGGGGGTGGACGGGAGGGGGAGAAGAAGGTGGGGGGTTTGGTGGTGGGGGTTCGGAGACTGCGGAGGGCGCTGGAGAGGCGGAGGAGAGAAGACATGGTGGAGTTTAGGGGGTATGAGGTGTTTGGGGGTGTCGGTATAGTAGTCCGATCAGAAAAGTGTTCCAGATGGCAAAGTCCAAATCTTTTGGGTTGGTGCTCTCCCAGGTAAGTGCAGTCTTATAGAAACGATACGATTTCTATTGTAATCTCTGTTGTACATATTAGACTATGCTTCATCGAACAAATTCACAGATACCTAACTCACGTGCGTTTTAGTATACCAGAGGAAATGTAATATTGGTCTAATCCAGATGCGGCGTTGCGTAGGAAACCGGTGAGTCTGTCCCAATGCTACTGTTGTACACGAGGCGACGCTGAGTGAGGCAGCCTAGACAGATGAGCTGTAAAGAGTGAATTGAAATGCAAGTGAAATACTGACTTTACCCACAAAGCTTGTCACAGTCAAGGCAGCGACGTCAGAAAGCCCAATGACAAGCACGCACGGACCGTTGCCCTCCCCCATCTTCAAGTTCCTTCTTGCATAAAGCGGCCCGCTCAGCTACACCACCACCACACAAACCACCCCTCGCCCACCCAAAATTGCACGCCCGCTCTTGCGCTCAACCTCCAAAGGCTCTCATTGCCTCCGACTACTCGCAGCACTACTCGCGCGAACCTGCACTTACACATACACATCGCCATTCGCACCACGTACAGGCGAAACACCACCACTGCGACTATCTATCTCGAGGTTCATTCGGCTTCCTCGACGCAGCAAACGCACCACCAAACATCTGAATTCGCGGCTCTATCAGTCACGAGACCTGATCACTCCTCTAGCTTGCCGGCCCCCACTCTCGTCGGCATACACGATACGAGCTTCCACTTGAAAGCCCCCCCACTTCAGCCCGTGCTTCATTCATAACTTGCGAACCTTGACGTCTTGATCAGCGACCCCACCCTCTGGTGGACTCTACACATACACAATGACTTCAGAAATCACGAACCAACTAGCGGCAACGCAGCTGAGGTGAGTCGGCCGAGAGTGAGTGAGAGGTTACAAGCACACGCGCTGACACGTCTAGCGATGCCGCACCGTCAGGAGAGGCCAATTGGAAGGCGGGACTGAACGCGCCCGTAAAGGATGCGCGACCGCAAACAGAGGTACGGTGTGCTTGCACATGCAGTGCGGGGGGAAACATGCTAACACGCGCGTAGGATGTTACTGCTACCAAGGGACTTGAATTCGAGGACTTCTTTATCAAGCGCGAGCTGATGATGGGCATCTTCGAGGCTGGCTTCGAGAAGCCGTCGCCCATTCAAGAAGAGACGATCCCTGTAGCACTTACCGGCCGAGACATCCTTGCACGAGCGAAGAACGGTACCGGAAAGACTGCCGCCTTTGTCATCCCCACCCTCGAGCGCGTAAACCCCAAGAGCCCAAAGACACAAGCCCTCATCCTCGTACCCACCCGAGAACTCGCCCTACAAACCTCACAGGTATGCAAGCAGCTGGGAAAACACCTTGGAATCAATGTCATGGTCTCAACCGGTGGTACGGGCCTCAAAGACGACATCATACGATTAAACGACCCTGTCCACATCATTGTTGGAACACCAGGTAGGATTCTGGATTTGGCTGGCAAGGGCGTAGCAGATCTTTCAGCTTGCCAGACCTTTGTCATGGATGAGGCCGACAAGCTTCTTTCCCCTGAGTTCACCCCGGTTGTGGAGCAGCTGCTTGGCTTCCACCCCAAGGACAGACAGGTCATGCTTTTCAGTGCCACGTTCCCCATTGTTGTCAAGAGCTTCAAGGTACGTTTCATGACACTCCAGCCATGACTACTCTACTGACACAGACCAGGACAAGCACATGAATTCCCCATACGAGATTAACCTGATGGACGAACTCACACTTCGCGGTATTACGCAGTACTACGCTTTCGTTGAAGAGAAGCAGAAAGTCCACTGCTTGAACACCCTCTTCAACAAGCTCCAGATCAACCAGTCCATCATCTTCTGTAACTCCACGAACCGAGTGGAGCTCCTCGCTAAGAAGATTACCGAACTCGGCTACTCGTGTTTCTACTCGCATGCTCGCATGCTCCAGCACAACCGTAACCGCGTTTTCCACGACTTCCGTAATGGTGTATGCCGAAACCTTGTCTGCTCCGACTTGCTCACCCGTGGTATCGATATTCAGGCAGTCAACGTTGTAATCAACTTTGACTTTCCCAAGAACGCAGAGACATATCTGCATCGTATTGGTCGTTCCGGTCGTTTTGGACACCTGGGTCTGGCTATTAACCTGATCAACTGGGAAGACCGTTTCAACCTGTATAGGATCGAACAAGAGCTTGGTACCGAGATTCAGCCCATTCCCCAGGTCATTGAGAAGAACCTCTACGTTTATGAGTCGCCCGAGTCGATCCCCCGTCCCATGTCCAACCAACCACGTGCTCCTGCCCAGATTCAGCAGCAAGAGCAGGAAGGCGCCGCGCGCGGAAACCCCAATGCCCGTGGCGGCTTCCGCGGTGGACGCGGCGGCGGTGGTGGGTTCCAGGGACAACGCCGAGGACCCCCGCAGAACCAGCAAAACCGTCAACAGAATGGCCAGAACACTCAGCGGAATCCTAGGCCGCAGCCTGCAAACCCACCACAGGCCTCGTAAGGCCGGCTGCCGCTTCTGGCGGGACTTGGCCATCTGAGTAGTCTTTTGGTTTCAACAACTGGTACATTTTCCCATGTCGCAACTTCTTCCTGCTTGGGGGCCGCAACAGCACTTGGCGGTGTCATTTGCACATACATATCCTGGCGTTTTTCATTTGTATGCAATTATGCAAGCAGCCGCTGACGACACGATACGGGACACCTGGACTTTTCTTTCCCAGGTACCACGAATCGGATCATTGGCGCAATACGGTTTTAACGATCTGGACCATCTTCTATGTACTATATCAAGGGTTGCCTGGGTCGTAACTGTTTTCTGCTTTTTGTCGGTCGGCTGGTCTTGCCGACTTACTTTCTTGAGACGCTTTTGTCTCCGCCTTGTCGACGGTACATCTCAACGGTTTTCGTACACTGCATCATCTAGTTTCCCCTTCGTCCTCATTTCCATTCTCTACTCAGCACCATCGGCGGTTGGTATAGTCTTTCCAAAAGCTCGGATCCTCTCTTTATTCAGGATTACAGTTAGTACGATCGCCTTTTGTTCGACCCTGCCCTATTTTCGATGCCTACAGGATATCTGTAGCCCACCTTTTGCTACAAGACCCTTCTCTCACCATATCTTTTAACATCATCGGCCCTGGACACATACTCTTTGTCCGAGGCTGAACCACACCTCTACACTCCATCCGACCCAATACGTTACATGTTGACATGCATGTCATTTGTCATGGAAATTCCGCAGTTTCTCTCCCTCCTCTAGGAACTGCACCTAACGAGCGCTACGAATTGGCTCATTTCAAAGTTGGTCATCTTCTTTGTTGGCATTGCCAGCGGGAGGACCTGACTAGTCTGGGAATTGTCTCCAAATTGCGTTGGTGCTCAGTATGTCGGATTATGGACATACTTGCACAAATCAACGTATGCTTTCCACGAACACAACTACAGCGTGGATGTTGAAAGACTCTTCCCCGTAGAAGGAAAAAACAACAAAACCCCGTCTCTACATGATAAATAATAGTAAAATTAAAGAAAAGCCTTTTTGGGGACCCGGCTGGAAAAGATAGGATTACGAACATGGCGACTGGCGTCATGGTATGGCTACTATTGAGAGCGATCAAGCAACAATTGATTGCCTGACATGATATCTAGATGAGCTCAAAGCTAGTCTCTACATCTTTTCCAATGCAAATCTCTCTTCCCCCAATTCTATGATGGTACTGTTTTTTTTTATCGCCGTAACTTCTATAACCCCCTCTTATTTGATCTGCCCAACAATACTACTCACCATGACAGCAGCTTCTCTCTCCCACGTCACCATCGCATTACTACTAATACCAGCACCCTTTGGCAAATTACTATTGCCAGGAAACTGACTCCCCCGATTCACACACTCCCTCACTAAGTCCCTCACCTTCTCCTTGTTACTCTTGAGCGTCCGCGCAGACACTCCGCCTCTATTCATCAGATCCTGCACTCTGGGCGCCATATTTGACGCAAGTGTGCGCCAGAAATAGCTAGGAAGGGACGATGTATCTAGGGCTTGGAGTAAGGGTTGTAATAGATTTGTTTGTTGCTGCTGCTGCTGCTGAAGTGATGCAGGTAGAAGGGGATGCTCTGGTGTTTTTATAGACTCCAAAAGGGACTGTAGGGCAACTATATTTTGACATCTGGCTGATATTTCGAGCAGGGCGCGGTCGAGAGATGGGAGTTGAGCTAGAGCGCGGGCGAGCGAGGCGAGCGAGGATTTGAGTTGGGTTTGGACGTGTTCTTGGAGTGCGGAGAGCATGAGACTTGGCTCGAAGGGTTTGGCGGAAGAAGATGATGATGGTGGTAAAGGGGATAAGAGATAGAGTGTTTGCAAAGCGGACGTGGTGCGAGCTTTTGTGTCTTCGTTTTGGGAAAAGGTGGATGCAGAGGATGCAGCGGCAGAGGAGGAGAGTAAGGAGGACATTGAGAATTCCTTGATTACTTGGGAGGCGCGCGAGGCGATGCTGCGTTCGCCTGGGTTTACGAGTTCGGCTTTTAGAGTGTTGATTGCGTTGATGCGGTCGAGGCCTTCGCCTTCTTCACCGGGCCTCGAAGCAGAGAGGATTTGGCGGAGCGAGAGAATGGTGTCGGTTGAGCGCACCATGGCGCGGTGGTCTTCCTTCTTCGCACTGCCTACGCCGCCCAGCTCTGCCATGCGGACTTCGAGTTGGCGGCCGAGCATCAGACAGCGGGCTACTGCGCGCCCCAGCTTGACCGTCTCGCATAGGCGTTCGGCGGTGAGTTGGACCTGGGCGGCGACTTCGTACCGCTCAATGACTTCTTTTTCGAGCGTGCGGTACGACTCGGTCAGACTGGCGACCTGGTCTTCCACCTCGTGCAGGATGCGTGCACTCGAGTCTGCATGTTCGCGTGTATGTTCCAGCAACGGCAATGCCGATTTGGTCGTAAGCGTGTCAATGTGCGTGTCGACTTCCTGGACATCGAAAAGAACGCGCGACAGCGGTGTTGACAGGTCTAGCGGGGTGTCGGAGGGGTTGTTGGTCGAGAGGACGAGTGTGTTGGCAAAGGACGTTGCCGAGAAGTCTGGGTCGAGAAAGGCTTCATAGTCAATGTATGAGGGTTCGGCGTCGTCTTTGGACATGGCGGCAGCTTAAGACGAGTCCCGTGCCGGGCGCAATGGAATGAATGGCTTGCTGGTGAGAGAGCTGCGACAGGGATGCTTATCTTAGCGTGCTGGTATCACGTCCAACTACCCAGCATCACCATGCTAACCAAGTAGCCAATCGCTCGACCTCAATACTCCGACTTCTACCAAGCTCGGATCTCACCTCGAAATTGTCTAATCTCAAATTCTTACAACAAATGCTCAATTGGGCCATGCTCATCTAAGAAGTGTACAAGCGCTTTGACGTTGGTATCGTATCCATTGATTTGACACATTGAAATCGCTATGCTAAAAAGGGACATGAACACCAAAAGCGCCTCCAAGGTATACAGCACCACCCTTGATCCCATAAAAAAACGTTGCATTAAGCGCCTTCACTTCCGAACTCTTTGGTCCATTCAGCACTGCGCTGCAGATCCTCACCACTAACTGTCGGTCTTGAAGCCTTGATGGCCTTGATGAAGTCCTTGACCTTTAGAGGTGGCTCGAGCAGCTGGTCGCCATCGAGATCTGTCCATGATTTCTCGTGTGCTTGTGGGTCGCCAGGAGAACAAGGCGTCCATTTCGTTTGGCCATCGACTTCGACAGGCTTGTAGTGTGTTGCCGTCTGAATCAGACGTACAGGCTGCATGAGTGCGTCCTGCACTGCAATGGAAATATCGGAACCAGAATATCCCTCGCTAAGCTCTGCCAGCTTCCTGTAGTCTGCCTGGTTCAGTTCGCAGGGTGTGTTTCCGACCGCAAGTTCAAACATCTTCATGCGCGCGGGAAGATCTGGTAAGCTAATGTGTACTCGTCGTTGGAATCGTCGTCGGATAGCCGAATCGAGCTGCCATGGGATGTTTGTTGCTCCAAGAATAAGTACGCCTTTCGAGTCTTTGCCTACACCGTCCATCTGTACCAACAACTCGGTCTTGATACGTCTGGATGCCTCTGATTCGCCTTCTCCACGGGGGCCACAGAGAGCATCGATTTCGTCTATGAAGATAATTGAAGGCTTGTTCTCGCGTGCCATGCCGAAAAGTTGCTTGACGAGGCTGAAGATATGTTAGTCATGCGCCTTGCATAATGAGCGTTATTGTGACTTGCCGTTCTGATTCACCCATCCACTTGCTCACAAGATCCGAACTGGATACACTGAAAAAGGTACTGTTCGCTTCGGTCGCAACAGCTTTTGCCAGATAACTTTTACCAGTACCGGGTGGTCCATACAGCAATATGCCTTTCCATGGTTGTCTCTTTCCGGTGAATAGATGTGGAAACTTGATGGGTAATATGACAGCCTCCTTGAGCGCCTCTTTTGCCGCTTCGAGACCAGCTACGTCCTCCCACCGAATGTTAGGTTTCTCGGAGAGGATAGCGCCCGCAAGCGCACCGCGGAGCTTCTTGGAATCGGCGTCCTGTTCGCCTTCGTCGTCATCACTGTCACATGTTAGCAAGACGATACTTTAGTCTTGTGTTTGCGGTTGTAAATACCCTCCACCCTTGCCACTCCCGCCTGCTGCCTTGCCATTTGAACCCATCGCTGCTGGTTTCTTGCGATTCGAGGCGTCGTTTTGATTCAAGTGTTGCTTAAGCTTTTCGGCGCGCTCCATGTATTCGGCGACCTTGCCACGAATCATTTCCTTGGATTTCTGGTTCTTCTCCCATTTCAAAGCGAGCATAAAGAGCTCCACTGGTAATCATCAGTATGCGAAAGCCTCAGGCTGCGTTCTATGTCACTAACAGGCGCTGTAGTATAGCTGGTAGGCCTTTTCATATTCGCCTGCTGTATCAGTCTCAATGGCCTTCTTGACCGTTTCGATGGCCCGACCGAGGAAATCCGCATTGCTCATGGCTTATACCGTGGGCGTGAACCGTGCTCAAGGACGTTATTGTGGGTGGGCGCGTTTGTGTACAGATGAGAGCAGATAGGCGGGGCACGCACGAGCCGTTGAAGACGGTATATTTGGGCGCACACGGCGGATAGTATGAGGTCCCGAGACTATCTGCGGCACTCGAGAGAGTAAGTTTGGCGAAGGATTGCTTGAGGTAGGTTTGTTGTCGCAGGCAGCGGGCGTGAAGGAGACCGTCAAGTTGCCATGGCCTATGGCCATAGCCAAGGCACCTAGCCCGCCCCGCGTTGCTTCTAACCGCTTTGGGAAAGTTTATTCTCCCACCTGCGACCTGCGAGCATACGACCAAACTCTCAGTCAAGCCTTACTCAGCATCACAAACACCATGGCAGAAGTACAAAGGAAGCTGCAGGAACTTTCCGAAAAGTACCAAAGCCTCCAAGCAGGTAAGCAGTTGTTGCCAGCCGAAGTAGAGTGAGTGCTAACGTCGGAATAGATCTCGGAACCAAAGTTGAGGCACGCCAAAAACTGGAGTCGCAACAACAGGAGAACAGCACCGTCAAGAAGGTAGCCGATCAAGATGCACGCATGTCCGACATACGCTGAGACGCTACACTGCAGGAATTCGACATACTCGACGACGATGCCAATATCTACAAGCAGATCGGCCCGGTGCTGTTGAAGCAGGATAAGACAGAGGCGGTCATGGCAGTGAATGGACGTCTGGAGTTCATTGACAAGCAGATGTCAGTCCGAATCGCTATTGACGGAGAGGTACGACATTAACAAGTAGCAGCAAGGACATTGAGAAGCAAATCCAGGGCATACAGGAAAACAGCGAGAAGATCAAGGGCGAGGTGCGTTTGTTCGATGCTGATTTCGAGGGTAGGCAAGCTGACTTGCCGACTAGATTATCCAGATCCAGACGGCGGCGCAGCAATCTCAGGCAGCGTCATAAGAGAATTGGCTACAAGACGAGAGAAATCAATGAGATGCCCAAATTCCCTCGACTTGCTTGGGTCCTGCCACCTACGCTACATTGTCGTGAAGGGCCAAAGCCAAGGCCGATGCTGACGACTCGGGCTTCATATAAACTCCAAACTCTAAGCCCTGACCGCTGACGCGCACAAGCGCAAGAGCATGTCCCTTGCGAACGGGCTGGGAAATGAATTGATGAGCAAGATGTCAACGTACTTGGAAGCGTGGCCTTGACACGACAGTCTGCCTCCATAGACGGGGAATATGTAGTAGACACAGCTAGGAGTGGCTGGGATGAATGCCAAGCCGTGGCTGCGCTGAAGGGTCTATGCGTCGAGGAAAGCCATTGATGTCAATATAAGGATTTATCGATTTTTGCACGAGTCGACGCTTCTTTTGGCACGACTCGAATCATGCACGTGGTCTGGCCGAGTGCTGGGTGGGTGGTAGTTATTTGCCGGGACTCCCGGAACAGGCAAGCAGCGGGTAAGGTAAGCCGTGTCGGGTCTACAACCTAGGCGAGTGCTCCTGCAATAACAAAATACGACGTCGTTGTCGTCGGAAGGGCCAGGTTTTGTAGTTATTGGGGGCGCCGAAGGAAGTCGGCCCCTCGAGCCATGATACTGGCTAGGCATTTATTTGCAGGCGGCGCATGAACAGCCAGTCCGGAGCATTTCCTTTTGTTTGCTGGAGCGTTTGATGGGTCCCCCCCGCGCAGGCGTTGCCAATGGGGAGGAGGCGCGGCAAGGGCCCAGCACCCTGTTACAGAAGGCTTGCGAATCGTGCCCTTTTTATTTATTTTTATTTTATGCCTCGCAGGAGCACACAGACATGGCATGCCGGGCGGAAACTGACAGCGGAACCAGCCGTGGTATCTCTGATGAGGCACCTACATACTGACTACATAAGCACAGCATGGTAATTGCGTTTGGCCGGTACTCGAAACGACGATGGTATGGTACCGTGGCTGATGATGAGTGTTGGTTGGTTGGTTGGGTGGCGTGCCGGGGGATGCGGAGGCGTGGTATGTGTACGTACAGTACTTGGGTTACTAGGTACATACAACACACACACGCACACGCACACGCACCCTCGCCTCAGGGCGCCCGAGCAGGCAAAGAGAGGCGGACAAGCTTTTGGGGCATGGCCGTGGAAGGCCCCCAAAGACCACCTGGCTCCACCAGGCATTCGCATCATCTGTAACAGCTGAGGACTAGCGCTGGGCCAGTCGTGCCGTTGCTTCAGTCTTGCGCAGGGTGCCGTGATTGGCTGCACGCTAACGAACCAACGCCTTTTGGAGTCCTGACAAGAGTTCACTGTCCCCTTCTTTACCTCTGGCAGTGACCTTCTTCCGCTGGTCTGCCTCCTTATCGCCGACCTTTTCCCTTCTTTGTTGCTGGATATATTACCCGCTCTCTTCTTATAGCGCTGCTTGCCCGTCCCCTCTTGCACAGCGCTCCCCACGCCTTCGCCTGCGCCTATCAGCCCTTCCGCGATCCTGTCTCTCCCCTGACACTTCGCACCTCGAGCTCTCCTTTGAGGCACAGCTGGGACTGCAGGAGACACTCGTGTGCATCCATTACTTCGACCGACTGACGCTGAATTCCATCCGTCGACACTGTACGTCCCATCTCGACTGCCCGCACCCTCTCGTATTCGCCTTGCTCACTGTCAGCCCAGAATTTCAACCCACCAACTGCCCGCCACGGTCAGCCACTACCGCCATCATGTCGGCCAGCCACATCGCCGCCAACAGGAACAGCACCCCCGAGGGCTCCTCCTCCCTCCGCCCGCCTCAGGCCCGCTCTTCGCTCGGTGCAAACCATCATCTCCGCGCCTCAGCTGATTTGGGCGGCTTCCCCTCGCCTTTGGCCAACCGCGGCATTCGCCCCGCCTCCGAGATCTACTTTGGCCGCAACAACACTCAGTCTGGCAACCCAGACGAGATGGAGCGTGCTGCCCAGCAGTGGCTCGCCGACATTGACCAGTATGAGACCACGCTCGAGGAGATGGCGACAGCCACCCTCGATCAGGACTTCAAGGACGAGTTGAGCGCCATCGAGCAGTGGTTTCGCGTTCTTAGCGAGGCCGAGAGGACCGCTGCCCTCTACGCTCTCCTGCAGCAGACAACCCAGGTTCAGATTAGGTTCTTTATCCAGGTTCTGCAGCAAATGTCCAAGAACGTGCCCATGTCTGGAGTACTCTCGCCTGCTAACTTTGGAGAAAAGGGTAAGAATTTCTAATTTTGTTTTTTTTTCCAATGCTTTCCCATGCTGACATGTGCTAGATCCAATGACGCAGAAACTGAGCGATGCTATGAGCAAGCTTAACACGGGCGAAAACCGCCATTCCATGGGCCTCGGTCGCCCCCCGCCATCCCCGGGTGCTGGAAAACGCAACTCGGGCCTGGAAACCTCCACCATCAACCGCATGTTCCCAGATGCGGCCGCAGCTATTGCTAAGCAGAAAGCTGAATTCACCGATGTTGTAGGCGTCGCACCGGCGTCAAACCGCAACAGCACTGTCGGCGACCGTAGCTCAATGGCAGCTCCCACCATCTCTGCCCCCGAGGACAACAAGAGGGAAAACAATGCTCCGCCGGCATCTCCCTGGAACGAAGGCACGAACCGTCCAAAGTCCTCTGGCCAGCAGCAGCAACAGCAGCAACAGCCCATGGGCCAGTTTTCGCAGCCTCCTCCATCCGCCGGTCTTCGATCTCCTCGTCTTCCCCTCCAGAACGATGCCAATAATGTGCAGACTACTACTCTGAACGCTCTCGAAGCAAACTCCAACATGCCACTCCTTTCGCCTTCTTACCAGCCAGGTGGCAGCTGGGCATCGCAGTTGAGCACCCCCATGGTCGCCAATTTTAGCCAGTCCAACAACCAGGCTGATATGGTTGCCAATGCCACGGCTATGAAGCTTGCTGCACTCTCTACTGTTAACAACCGTATTCAGTTGGATGATGTGCGCAAGTTCCGTCGCGCTCGCTCATCAGACAACGGTCCCATGTCGCCTGGTATGCCTCAAATGGGCAATGGAAACATTCTCATGACAAACGAGATGGGCCAGGTCTTGACTCCCCAGCAAGCGGCTGCTCTGCAGGCCCAACAGTTGGCTGCCATGAACGGCCGCCGATCTCGGCCCAGCTCCCCCGGTTTTGCAATGCAGGGCCAGGGTATGGGTATGGGAGCCATGGGTAGCTTCACTTCTCCCCAGGCCAACGGTTTCCTAGCTGCTGAATATGGAGGTGGAATGATGAACAACGGCATGGGTGCCCTTAACCTTGCTCAGTTTGGATTGGGTAGCGGAGGCAACAATGATGGTCACGGCTTCCTTGGTGACAACATTGACCGTGGTCGATCTCCCCGAGGTCGCCGCGGCAGCTCCAAGCCTCCGGAAGATCCTACCGACCCTGGTCTGCTCTCGGATATTCCCAACTGGCTCCGCAGTCTCCGATTGCACAAGTACACTGATAACCTCAAGGACCTCAAGTGGCAGGAGCTCATCGAGCTTGACGACGAAGGTTTGGAGAAGCGCGGAGTTAACGCTCTTGGCGCGCGTAGGAAGATGTTGAAGGTATGAAAGACTCGATTCGTTCCATAAGTCCTTGAAACTAACACAAGATTACAGGTTTTCGAGCAGGTCAAAGAAGCCCAGGAACAGGGCAAATTGCGATAGATCCGCGAGCTGTACCTCCGGACTCGCACATGCGAACGAGTTCATCTCAAATCATAGATATACGATGGAAAAGCGGCGACCTCCAGCTGGCACGGATGCAGATCCGTCAGGTCTGGGAACGCATACGATGATATGCTTTATGCTCTGAGACCCCGTTTGGATGTTGTGTTGGCCCATCGTATGTCGAAGGCTGGCTTCCACTGCAGTTTCTTTTTTGTACAAATGTATTAGTGTGGTTTTCTATTGTAAGGTTAGGGTAGAAGAGGCCGGGCAACGGCAAAAAATTAATGACGCCATTACGCGCTTTCTACAAGATGAATTGTGTTCAGCGTAAGCATCTCATCACTTGTTCAACGTATTGCATGTCGCTACTTTTGCATAAACGCGAGATTGCTTGGGAAAATGCGGCCCCGACGGTTATCCCGACAGTTACCGACAAGGCAACCATGACCACATCTGACACTCAGGTTAGCCTTACAACGACCTTTCACTTGGCAATAACAGCACTTGGGCAAAGCATATGAACACCCAAGAAACATCCCCCTGCACTGCATAACACGTCAGCCTCCGCGCCTCCAGCCAAGTAATTCCCCCATTTACTCCGTCACGCCATTGATCTTTGATGGATCAACCATCGACCGAAAAGCGTATTGAGCGGGTTGTATTGGCATGTGTTCAATGCCGCAGCAGACACGTCAAGTGCGATGCCGAGCAGCCTGTATGCAAAAGATGCAAGCACGATGGGAAAGAATGCGTTTACCAAAAGTCACGAAGAGGAGGGCTAGATAAAGCAGCCCTCGCAGCACGACGGTTACGATTGCAGCGAGAAGCCGAAAGCACACCGCGCAACACACCCACTGCTCAAAGCAGTGAGAATTCCGAGCAGCATCTACCGACAGACTCAATCTGCGCACAGTCATCGTCGAATCTCTTTTCAGACAACACAACAGATGAGACGATCTCGCTCGCCGCATCACATTTTCTTCAGCAAAATCATGTGACATTCCACATCGACAACGATCGCCTTCTAGAACTGTTTTTCGAAAACTTCTGGCCTTCTTTTCCCATCGTTTTGCCATACTCTTATCTACAAACCAGGCGTCTGAAAGAGAATCATGGCATGCCAGTCTTGCTGCTCGTCTTGCAATGGATCGGCTCATTCTACGCGCCCTGGGTGCCATCGGAGCCTTATCATGAAGCAGCTCTCAAGGCAGTTGCTTCACCCACGCTTGAACGCACTCCATTCAACGTCCAATCGCTGATGCTATTTGCGCTCGCAGAGTTTTACTGCAATCACAAGAGCCAGGCTCGCAAGAGGCTAGAAACAGCTGTTACCCTTGCCTTGGAACTTTCCATGAACGAAAGGGACTTTGCCCACGCGTATGGCGAAGGCGACCCTGTGCTGGAGGAGTCATGGCGGAGAACCTATTACATGCTCTATATTGTGGATCAGCACTTTGCTATCGTCACCAACACCCCATTCCACGCGTTACTGGCAGTGCCAAACAATGTTGACTTGCCTTGTGATGACGAGTACTACAAATGTGGGGTATGTTATACCAACGTGCTTAGAGTTGTTCAAGTGGTAACATAATTAGCAAATCCCTCCCGTGTCAACATGGGCCGAGTACCAGCTCCGCGAGCTTGCAAAGATTGAGGTAGTATATTCTTCAATCACTTACTTATATGATGCTGCCATGGTTGTCGCATTTAGTAAGTTTGAACCGAAGATGCAGTATTGACATAGGGCATCGTGTTGACCATACTAGTCATGAACACGTTTATCCATACCACTGTGATAAACGAAGCTCTTGTTGAAAGTTGTGATGCTAAATTTGCTATCTGGACGTCTTTGCTACCATCATGCAAGAAGGATCCGCTTCTTATGAACGGCGAAGTGGACGAGGTCATGTATGTCGAGAACAGCTGTGTTGAGAGCCTAGAATTCTTGCTGATATTGTTCTTTCCACAGGTTCATGGCACATATGATCATCGCCATGTAAGTATTCATTCTCCGCTTTTTTGAAAACACATTGACATGATCGCAGCATAATGTCGACAATTCATCGGCCTTACTCGTCGCTAGGCTACTGTCCAGGTGAAATGTCTACACGAGGCTTCATAGCGCCCTCGCCCTTTACGCTCGTGCCGAAAGCTGGGCGTAATGCACACACTGCACGCGTGTTAAAAGCCACAGAGATTGCAACGAGGCTACTCGCAATTCCTTGTGCTCTTGAAAGACACAATCTATTCACCACGTGCATGACGGCACAGTTGGCTGCCGTACAGGTAGCTGCGTGCGTATATCTGCTTGACGGCCATGCCCTTACTATAGCCCGCGACCGTGTCAGCCTCAGTATTGGCTTTCTGAAAACCATGGGGTCCACTTGGCCTCTCGGAAAGATAGTGGCAACGGAAGTTCGAACCATTGCGCGCTTGAGTTTCTCCAATACAAGCACCCAGCATGTCGGATCTATGGGGGCAGAGCCTGTGGCTGCGGAAATCGAAGTACCGCGCGATGAGGTGGTATCTCCTGTTGATCCTTCAGCTCAGATTGACATCTACGCCGGTCTCACGCTTCCTGTCGATTTGAGCCCAGCACCTTTTGGCTATCCAAGTTATTGGGTTTAAAGACGGAAAGTAGCCGAGATGGTTGATACTACTCAAACTGTGATATTCATGCTGTATGAGGCGAAAGATGGGCATATTGGCGAAGAGCGAGCTAATGCTGTGTAACCCGACCAGATTCGGGATCAGCAGTGTCTAGCTGTGATCAGCGCAAGACGACCGATCAGCTATGAGGTCAACCGTGGACGAACAAGATCGATGTAACAATTCTTGGTTTGACAGCATGATGGCAGCAGTACAACTAGAGACAAATCAGATTGGCTAAGCAACACATTACTACTCCAAACTAATGCACCATAGTCACCAACCGATAAATGAGGTCATTACGTACAGTTACACAGGGTGGACACAATACAACCCAACACATGACAAACCCCATTTTTTCGTTCGAGTATTATCTGCAACCTCGGAAGTTGGTAAGCAAGCAAGTCCATCCGCCCGCTGGCTCGTTATCAGTTGCCCAGCGGGCGTATCTATGCCATGAGCAAGGAAGCCGTTCACGTCATACTCCAAGGGGCTAGCGCCTCAGACCATTCCAGTCGCAGCCCCGCCACGGATCTGCAATTCGCTCTAGAGTGGGTCCCTGCAGAAGTCGTCTGTGTCGTCCAATGTTCGAAATAATCCAACGGATTTAAAGCACGAGTGGCCTTCCGTTTTCTTCCACTTCGTGGCAATGCATTCAGGGTAACGACACGATGACGGATCTGGTTTTCGGCTGATTTTGCGAACTAAGAAGCAACTTCTTCTTTTTTTCTCTTCTTCTTGTTTTTGTTGGTCTAGGACAACGCACATCAATCAACCAAAGAGAAAAAAAGAAGAATCCAGCGCGACTGCGACTTTGCGACGAGTCATTCGGTTCTCTCCGAGGAAACAGCACCACGGTTCTGACGACACGATGAGCGACGTTGAGAAACAGTACGATGTGGCGACACCAGGCGGTGCGAAGAAGAGCGAGGAAATTGCTGACCAGAGGGGTGGGATTGATCCTCTTTTCGAGGCCAAGCTTGTGCGCAAGCTGGATATCTACATTATCCCAGTGGTTATGCTGTTGTACTTATTCAGTTTCCTGGACAGGTGAGTTGGAAGAGATTTCCTTGCTTGGAAGAGACTGGACCATTGAAAAAACCCTGTGGATTTGGCAGCATCGACATACTAACTACAACACCAGAGTCAATATTGGGAATGCCCGGCTCTACGGCCTCCAGGAGGATCTCAACATGAATGACTCGCAATTCCAAACCGCAGTTTCGATTCTCTTTGTCACCTACATCTTATCAGAACTCCCTTCAAACCTGGTTCTGAAAAAGTTTACGCCCTCCCGGTGGATCGCATTCATCACCCTCGCCTGGGGGATCATTGCAACTCTCACCGGGATCGTACAAAGCTACGGTGGCCTCATCGCATGCCGTCTCCTCCTGGGAGCCGTAGAAGGCGGACTATTCCCCGGCATGGCCGTCTACCTAACCTTCTTCTACACCAAACGCGAACTCGCCCTCCGCATCGGCTACCTCTTCGTCTCCGCTGCCCTCGCCGGTGCCTGCGGCGGCCTCCTCGCCTACGCAATCGGCCACATGGACGGTACCGCCGGCCAGCGCGGCTGGCGCTGGATCATGATCCTCGAGGGCATCCCCACCCTCCTCCTCGGCATCGCAACATGGTTCGTCCTACCCAACTCCCCCGAAACCGCCTATTTCTTCTCCCCAGAGGAAAAAGCTTTTGCTGCCGCCCGTCTCAAGCGCCAAACGGGGTACACGAAGAAAGCGGCCGAGTTCCACTGGGATGACGTGAAGAAGGCGTTTAAAGACTGGAAAGTCTGGACCTTTTGCTTTGCGCAGTTCGGGTCTGATACCATGCTTTACGGCTATTCCACTTTCCTGCCTACGATTATCCGCTCGATTAATACGACGGCGAGTAGTGCCATGGTGCAGGTTCTGACTATCCCGTGTTATGCCCTCGGCGCAATCACCTACCTGCTCGTAGCGCACTTTTCCGATCGCCAGCAGAAACGCGGGTTGTACAGTGTGCTCCTGGGCCTTGTCAGTATTGTGGGATACGCTATGCTGATTAGCGATTCAAACTCCAAAGTACACTACGCCGGGTGTTTTTTGGTGGCGATGGGATTGTACGTTTGTGTCGGGTTGCCGCTGGCGTGGTTGCCGACGAACTTACCGAGATATGGAAAGAGGACTACGGCTACGGGGTTGCAGCTTAGTATTGGGAATTGTGCGGGGATTATGAGTGCTTTTGTATGTTTCCTCTCCTTCCCCCCCCTTCCCTTCCTTCGTGCGCTCTTTGACACCCAAGTGCTAATGTTGACACAAACAGATCTATCCAACTGCCGATCGCCCCCGCTTCATCAAGGGCCACGGCATCACAATGGCAATGGTGGGCTTCGCATGCTCGTGCTACTGTATTCTGTGGTTTCACTTCTCAAGGGCGAATGCAAAGAGAGAGCGGGGTGACGAGGATGCAGCAGTGCAAAGTCTAAGCGATGAGGAAATTGCTGAGTTGGGAGATGATAGTCCGAGGTTTAGATATACGATTTAAAATGTCGTCTGGTGGGGATGGGAGAGCTGTATGGTTTGGAGTGGGCTAGGAAGATTAGAGATTATTGTAGTATTAAAGAGTTGTGTTAGATGTAGACTGGACGGATGTGATGATGTCGCGGCTCAGATTCATTATGTGGCATGAAAAGGTATGGTATACTACATGGTAGTATCTGGAGCTGGATAGTAGATATACGTGTGGGATAAAGAAGCAAACTTATAGTATCTAAGGGTTGACGTTTGGGTGCGGAAAGAGAGATTCAGAGTGAATCAAGGTAGCTGCAAAGCGGTAAGCTTTAGTGTATTGTAGTGTTGCACGTTGTGTACTAGTAGTGTACTTTTATGTAAGGTGTTTCGCGAGTAAGCACAGAATATATTGAAGGATAGAATTAAGAAGAATCCTTACGGAGTTTCTGTGTAGTTCGTGAGGATTATATACCTCTTCGGAGGGGTAGCGTAGTAGGTTTTTCTTCAAGATCTCAAGAATTCTTTTACTACAATACTAAGGAATTCGTAAGGTAGAGAGTGTAAATATCTCCCCTTCTACCACCAAAAGCAACATCTAAAATCTAAAGATATTTTAGTACTTTAAACTAATCTTATTCTCATACTATGTTCTTTAGGAAAGAGCTTTTATTATCAAGTTTTAGTGCTGAAGAAGCTTTTTTTTTATTTTATTATCTCCTTTTTTAGACTTCTATACTAGTTAATATTAAAGATAATTTTAGTGTATCTAGCAACTTTAGAGACAACTATGTAGCAAGCCAATACGACCCCATTAATACACCTCTTCTACACGTTGATCGGTAACGGACCGTCCCGAGGGAGTGCCCGGTGGATCCCCTCGGGTCGTCCTCTGGGTTTGAATTTTGTGACATTTTCGAAGGACATTGCTATTTGCGCTTATACCGAGGATCTAAATATGGACACGATGTAGATGACAAGGGGGCACTTCTTAATGTGGTCTGGCGAAGCGAAAAAGCGATGTTCGCTTACTTTTGATTGGCCATTACTTTCCTGTTGTGATATGTGTGGCTGTGGGACGCCTGACGAAGCTGAGCCCGGCGCCAAAAGAGGTGGTCCAAAATTATAATTGTTCTCTTGTTTCAGGGCTCGGGAGGGTGAGTTATAGATAGAAAGTTGAGTATATGCTCTTGACTTTATCGGCCCCATCAATCTCACCTCAGTGACTTGCCCTTCTATATTCAACTTGATTTCTGTGGCGAAGCACCATGGATCTTTTCCCTGAACCTGATTGTAACGCTGACCCTCTACTAGTACCGCTTTTGGTGAGCAGCGACACATGTCCGACACCGGGACCTTTGGAGCACGCAGAATTTGTTGCAGCTTCAAGACGATACGGTATCGACTTCACAAGACTTGAGGAAATCCCTGAAGATACATCGCCGACACATCTCGCCTCAATCATCCAGAGTTGGCTCTATTTCGGCACAATCGAGGCATTTACACACAGTTATGTGGATCTAACTGCTTGTGTAATGCAGGAAGGGGAACCTCCATTTGCATTTCCGGGTGTTGGGTCATTTATTTCGTCCAAGGAGATTTGTCGCTTGCTGAATAAGGGCGCTAAGAAGACCAACCAGCGCTTCAAGAATACAAACGGTCCACCAGGGGCAGTTCGACGATCTTATGCCATGGATGATCACATTTCCTTTGTTTGGCACATTCTTGACTGTTTGGACTCCTTGCCACTAGCAAGAACACACCCTCTCCCCGTCATACAGCTCTCAATCCGCATACTGGTAATCATTATCATAGGTCTACAGTGGGACCTACTGCAATTTGATGGACACGACCGCAAGATGTATCATCCCTTCGAACTAAAACCGGTCCTCCACCCCGCCAAACAGCCGCCATCTCCCGCGGCTCAAGTGTTATTAGAGCACTTTGAAAAACACGAGTGGTGCCCTTATAGGAGACGTCAGATGTGCGAAAATCACAACTATGCTATGGCGTACTACATGACAAGGCTCGCCAATCGCTCTCCCCCACATGTAACACACGCCGCCTGCTCCGACGAGACTTGTGTCGCAAATGATATCGATCCAAACAAGTACACATCTCGCCATACGAAAGAAGGATGTTCTTGCCCCCATGTTCGAGTACCAAGTGGAAAAATCGAGAAAATCATCAATGAAGGAGGCATACCACTGGTGAAAATCAAAGATCATGACAGCTTCGGACTGCCTGAGATAGAGATCGTGAAGTTGACGGAACATACACCATACGTGGCCATATCTCATGTTTGGTCTCATGGACTCGGCAACCCCCACGACAACTCATTGCCTTGCTGTCAGTTGCGCCGAGTTGCTGCTCACATTGCTGAGCTCCGTGTCGACACCTATAAATCAGTTCGTGCTGCATCTACAGCCAACTCCAGTCAAGCCTATCACCACGGGGTAGCTTGGGACCTTTCACGGTTCAGATTGAGCAGGAAGAACGAGTTGTTCTGGTTGGATACATTATGCGTGCCTGTTGGCCGAGATGCTGAGACGCGGCGCCTCAAGACTATGTCGATCAATAAGATGGCAGCAATCTACGCTATAGCGAAACATGTAATGGTCTTGGACGATATGCTCTCAAGAATTGATGCTGGCCGAGCAAAAGCCAGTGAAGTTCTGGCTCGCATCAATATCAGCGATTGGATGGGAAGATGCTGGACTCTGCAAGAAGGCGCACTCAACCTTACCTGCCAAGTGAAACTACTAAACAGCACTGGCACCAATCCCCGTATGATCGGCTGTGACTTGGATTTCCTCTTTGGGCTCCAGATGTTTCCTGATTGGTTTCCGGTAAACTGGATTAGCTATGGCACTTCCAGAGTCAAGGCCAGAGATGTATGGCCTGACTTTGATTTACGCGTCACAAGCCTCTTCTCACGCCTGCTACGAAGGTCTCAGATAGGATTTGATCATATGCTTTTCTTGACCGAATCCCAAGAGTATCTTTTTGGAGAGCTCTGGAAGGAGCTGAGTGTGCGTACAACTACTAAACGGAAAGACACTCACATCATTCTGGCAAGTTTGCTTCGTTTCAGCGTGCAGAAACTTTGCCAGCTGAGTAACCCCGCTGATCGTCTAAGCGCTATTCTTTGGAGCCTCGGAGGAATCCCATTCTCATTCTTCTGCTCTGCAGCCGGACCGAGAGACCGCCCAGAGCAACATCATGAAAACCGCTGGTTGCCTCTCTATCCCAACACTACCCCGGTACGCAACTACTGGTTAAGGTTTGATACAGACGAAATGAATACTCTACGAGTTCACGGACGCAGGAAAGCGCTGCTATGTGACCCAAGAGAACTCGCTCAGTGGCCCTCGAGGTCCATAGCGGTGGGAGTCTGTGGCGAGGATGGTTTCACATACATCTACCGCATAGAATTCTATCGTGAGGATGATGATACGTTTTACCAGGATCATAATGGCCCGATATGTATCATGCAGGAAGACGACTCGGCCGGAGACAATGGCGCAGGCGCATGTTTTCTCACCAGTGCAATGTCAATACCCGAGTACGAATCTCGGAGCAGCTCGGACACGAGAGTAGATTCAGACAGCGAAGCAGGTGCGGATAGGTCCGATGGGCTGCTGGCTACATTCGACTGCCCAGTGTTCATTTCTGTGTTGCGGCGGGCCCCATCCAACCCAGCCGATGCCACCGAATCTGTGATTAACACCAAAAATGAAGCCAAAGCGTTTGCTGTCACAGATTCTACGATAGAAGCGATTTCGGGTGAGTGGATAGATGCCAGAAGAATCCGCATTCTTTGCAGTAAGTTCCTTCCTGCTTATGAAGACGCTTCAGAATGCCATTAGCTGACAACCAAGCAAAGAACCCCCCTCGATGCAATTACCTCTCAAGACTCGAACAAGAACCCGACCCGAAGATATAGCTTTGGCCTTTCTTTTTGGAAACGCCAACGCAGTGACGACTGCTGGGATGATTATGCTCATTGTCATACTTGTTAAGTACTTCGACGAACTCACTATAACTTCACGAGCAGCGGCGATAACGATCCTAATCATGGACTGTCTTGGAAATACTGCATTGGTAATGATAGGATTCTGGATTTGGTTATCCTGGGAAGCAGTGATACTAGCGCTCATCACAGTATATGCTGTTTCGACGCAAAAGCACCTAGGATTGTCCAAGCTGGACATTGCGTTTGTCGCTTTACATTCATATGCGGCTACCGAGATGTTTATAGGTAAGGTTTTGAAAAAGATGCTCATGTCCATGGTGTTCCGGGCTTGGCTTGAAAATTTCAATGATGACGGAGCGGACCAGAATCAGATTTGGATAGTGAGATGGCTGTTGAAGGATCGTTCGAGACAGGACTGGAATCATAGTGTGAATAGATAGGCTTAGAGACTACTGGCACCAATATCTGGTATCGAGGATTTTAGTACGTAAGTATCAGGACATGTTATGTCGATTATAAGCTTGATTTCGCGATGTTATCTGTAAGGTCTCTCCTGTTCTAGTCGTGCAAGAGCTACAATGTTTGTATGAGGTACAGCGAGAGAGACTAACCACGCAGATTTAGGGCTTTTGCCTACACCCTATTAGATCGATAGTATAGTACTTTAATTCCCACGTTATAAAATACGTAGTGATTACTAACGATATACGCGTTGAATTTAGGTTAAGATACCTAACTAATGTAAGAAATGGGGTGACGACATAGATTCCAAGACGGAGAAAAAGTGCCAGCAACGTGAGTAGAAAGAGGACCGAGACCAGCAGTTATATGAGCTGTGGACACATTTCGTGACATCTTAAGAAGATTTCTTTCTATACTACCTATATCGGGGCGGCGCAGTGGGGTTTTCTTCTAGATGCTAAAGTTCTCCTACCACAATTCTAAGGAATTCGCAAGATTAACAGTTTAAATCCCTCCCTCTCTAGGGAAAAAAACTAAAATCAATTTTAAGAGTAAAAGAACTAAATGTAGAGATTATATTTATAGTTAAATTGAATTTTCTTTAAACCTTTAACTTGTAGGAAGGGGATGCTAGTTTTGTGAAGAAGCTTTCTTAATGTTTCTCCTTTTTTAACCACTGCATAGAATTTTAGGCCAAAAGCCACTGTATCTAGCTATGATAAAGAAAAAACGTATAATTAGTTTATTATTTCTTTCTGTTTGTGTTGCTCATGAGTGGCTCGCATGCGGCGATGGGCCCATAATGTATATCACATAAAAGAGCGGCATGCCCACCTCAGCCCACCAAAAATCAAGAAGTCGAAATAAAGGACATGGCCCAAGTAGCGGTTCGAACGAGAGACTTCGGGCTCCAGGCCTCAGGGCCCTCGTATCGAAAAGTCAGCACTAGTCTGGATGGAACTGAGTCACAAAACAACAACAACCACCCCGTTGGGTGTCCAATCACGGGCGGCAAAATCTGCACTCGGTGAATCATGGTGGTAATGAGGACACAAAGCGCAAGGCAGCAGCGTAGTGCACAACTCCCAACTAACTTACAAACACCCTGCTCTTGTGAACTCAGTCTCCAACCCGGCAACTTGATCAACATCACCCTCCGACCGATTTCTATTCATTGCGCACCCACCACTTCTGCAAACCTCTGATTATACGCATCTGCACTATTTTTTGCCTTAAGCAAGTACCAAGTAGAACGCTAATAAGGATAGGTGCATAGGTTATGCAGGACACTATCTAGTCATGTCGCGTTTGACCCAAGCCCGCCTCCCTCGCGTTTTATGGGAGCTGTCTTCTGTCATACTTCACTCAGGCTCCAGATTGTTTTCAAATCCCTTATCTCAATATAGAAAGGGTGGATAGTAAAGAACTCGAGTCTTGTATTACTCACATCAAGATAGCGCTCCTTGGAAGTATCGGTTTTAACCCGTGTCATTCCAACTACAATGAATTTTTATGTGAAGCAGCTAGTTATTCTATTCATTCTTTCTTAGGGGTTCTCTGTCTTTACGGTGCTCACAGCCTGTCCCCGAACCTGTCTTTGCTATCTCATAGATTTGCTATCACATTGTGCCTTAGGAGGCACATATATCCAGCAAAATCTCAAATAATTAGTTTTGCTGGTGTTTTGGGTGGTTAAAGCATGCGGGGTTAACTTTGGTGATGGCTGGGTTTTGGCTAAAAAGGGAAAACTTTTTGCTTAGTACTGTAGTTAGCTAGTTACTAGTTAATTTAATAATCTATCTCCCGGCTTATTCCTATGCTTTTTTTCCAGCGTCATCTCCTATAAATACCTTTCCCTAATAGTGATCAGCAACATCACGCCTTACTGCTCACAGCTGTCTCGCCCCAAACCTAGATCAAGAATAGAGAAGTATAGCCTAACCTCGTAGCACAAGCGTACACACTTTCATGTCCTAGTCTACAGTTATGTAGCTAGTACAGAAACTAGAGATTTGCTAGCTAGATCTATCAACACACTGCCTTAACGCCCGCACTTCGGCCTCCAACTCCTTCACCCTATCCTTCACTTGGGCCGCATCGCCTGCACTAGCTTGCATATGCTCCTCTGCCCAGTCTGTAAACCGCTTTAAGTACTGCTCGATATTTGTCTGCACCTCTACCCATTGCCTGCACCCGCGTTAGAGATCTACATTTAGTTATCGTAGGCTTAAGCGTACCTAGGGATATCAATAAAACTGCGCGTCTACGTTAGAGGCCTCTTCATATTCAGAATGGGATAGGCACTCACGCTTCTGGCAGCTCTGAATGGGCCTGCTCTAGCTGTTGCAGAGATAGCTCTAGCTCTCTAATCCTCTCGTCCTGCTTGTTGAGTCTCTCTGCATTCTGCAGCGTTTGCTCGTAATTGAGCTGCAGACCCTTGCTAGTGATTCTAGAATCTCTCCTAGACTCAGTCGCTGATCCGGCTCCAAGATCTAGAACGCAGGGTACGTCTCGTAAGATTGACCTCTCTAGTTCTTCGCGTAAACTCATATCTAGAGTGTGTTGTATTGATAGCGCTGTATTTACGTCAAGTAGATTTGTAGCTTCATCTCCAATAGCTAGGCCCGTATACTGGTAGATAGGTGGCGATGCAGCATTGCGGTAGAAGGATTCTGCATCGATGATTTGTTGGGCTGGAGCGTAACCTGGAAAGGTGGGTAGAAACTCAATGTCTTGCCCAATGTCTGTAGAATCGAGATTTAGGTTAGGGGAGGCAAAGCTGGCATCTGTAAAAAGTGAGTCAAAGTTGATACACTGATTAACGACTAATGCAGGGTAGTCAAGCGATAGGGGCTGCTGGTTATCAGTTATCTGGATAGTCGAGGTAGTGCTCGCTTCTTGAGTAACAGCAGATAGACCAAAACCAGCCAACATGTCACCGCCATCAGCGCATGTGTGCGTGCTGGCATCAAGAGGACATTCTGGCGCCTGCTGCCTAGCGCCATAGTCATCCATCCATGAATATTCTGAGCTGAGTATAACCATATTTCTATAATGCAGTGTTTCGAAGCGGGGGTCTAGCAAAGGTGAACGGTGCTGGTAATTTGCAAACTAAAGTATTAATTATTTCGACGATTGGGGGCAGCAGAGGCTGTGTTCAACGCCTTCTTTTTTTAGGCTGCTCTAGAAGCGACAGTCTTAGAATGCGACACTAAGAGCTATATTTGTAGACCCGTGATACAAAATGGGATGCATCTCCACAGACGAACGCTGTAAAACTGGGCCTAGCAGCTGTTGTCTCGTGAGATATTATTAGATCCCCTCAGAATATTACCAACATACTTCCAGACGAGTGATATGTATAGCGTTAGTGAAGTAAGCCTCTGCGTCTCAGTGGCACTGCAACGTAGCGGGCTGACTACTAGGGAGCGTGCTTTGTCATGGCTGTGTTACAACGAAATCTTTTCTTGAATCATCAACCCACAATCTCAACTACATACATGATCGTAACGGGCCCCCAAATTTGAGGACTATGTATAACTTACAGCCTTGGAGGCTTAAAAGGGCTCTTGCTGAGCAGGACACGTTGACGAGGCGATACTAGGTTGGAACGTGAGTGGCAGGTTTGGGCCCTTCAGTCCTATGGAACTGCTGAAATGAGCTTCTATGTACGTATTGCTGGATTGGAAGCGATGGTTATGCAGGCGCCAGACGGTATTTATAGAAGTAGTACCCTAAAACTCAATCAGTTGACTAGTTAAGTATGTTAGCCCTGAGATCCATCCATAATTACTCATTGCTCGATACAAGTGGATTTATCACCGCGCAATCAGTTATTCGGGTATTGAAGTGATGGCTCCAATGAACCTGGCGTCAATTGACCCTAGAAAAGTCGAGATTGCTCGCAGACGTTTACAACTGGATCTCGATAACAGCAAATTACTGCGAACATTCTTTAAGAGGGATTTCGTAAGCATGATGGTGGCCATCGAAATGATTGCTGATGGAACCATAAATTCCACTCACCTCTTTCGCGAACCTCCCACCATAGCGGTAACGGACTCGACGACCAGTACAGAAGTGCCATATCCCGTCTCTTTCCTACATGATCTCATAGATTTCTACACATAGGAATTTCCTGGCTCGCCATATCCAGAGGAAGATCTTATAGATGATTTTGAGATGATATTTATAGTGCTTTCTAAGTGTCGCAGTCATAAAGCAGACGTGCAGGTCAGACGACTGGCAAATAATCCAGATATCATTGCGAAAAGTTGGCTCGCTTTCGCACAGCGGTTGAAAAATCTTCCACCAAATATTGCGCAGGATGCTAAACCAATTGGTATTTGGATAGACAGAACTTTCATGAGGGGCGTGAAGGAACTCGAGAAACTACCTCCATCGATGATAAAAGCTACATGCGCTTTAGAACTTGCACTCTTAGTGCCCATGCTCACAGAACCAAGAAAGCGGCGGATCACCTTCTATGATTTGTTTCAAATTCTACTGTCCACACCCAATATTGGTCTAATACGGGAAGCAGTGCTGTCGATTCGACGCCTGGAGCACCTGACAGACCTGCGTACGGACGCCTGTCTCCACCTCGCACGGCATATAGTTGATACTGCTCATAACGCAGGTTCATCCCAGATATATCGCGCTCTGTTGAAAACTGTTAGCGAACTTATAGGTTTTCCCGAGGAAGTTGTGAAACAGTGGTATGAAGAATTCTGGGAGCATCAAGGCAACCCAGAATATTAAGCACGTCGTCATTACGACTCAAGGTACCACTCATGGACATAGCATTGATTGTGAATGTTGGCGTAAACAAGGTAACTAACTAGTTAGTCAGGAACAGTGATAAAAAGATGTCATTGCACTAGGAAGTTGCCCCATATAGCGCAACTAGAAAACTGATGCAGCTTTTACATTTTTGTTGGTTTGTGATCCCTTAACACGTGATTGCCAGTCACCCTATTCACAAACAGACTAGCGCGCACTCTGTATAAACGAGTGCAACTACCCACTCAAGTAGACAGTCCGAGAACTCGGTCTCCCCTTTTTTTTACGAGTTCTGCGTGTTTTAAATTCAAGATCCTGTCTTTGATTTCATGAGTAACATTTGGGGTGCTTGCGTTATCTAGGACATCACAATCTCGGGACGCCGCTGGCACCAGTCTGAGGTAAGCACGGTTTTCGTCTGGCCTTGCAGTAAATAACTAATTAGTTAGTAAAATCATTATCATACTACCTATACGGCGTATAGGTCACAAGATGCGATGGGATTATAGAGACCAAGGTAAAGGCGATGGAACGCCCGCAATGGCTTCATCTATGGGAACATGATGGGTCTTAGTAAGACTCGAACGTCCTGGGACGTCACTATAGTTGGGCATATCTACCTACTCATGTGGCTTAATACGATCGACAACCCTAGCCAACACATACGCTTCGACGCATCCGAACTTAGCTCCTACTTCTAGGTGTCCTTTACAAAGCATATTCCCATTCACATGCTTCTGTAACCCAAAGTCACACATGCACAAGAAGGAACCGCTGAGAAGCCTTACGCTAGGCAGTAGTTCTAGCAAGGCACCTGATGCGTGGAAAGATGAAGTTGTGGCTCTAGGTCTTTCCAAGGCGAAGTGGCGTAATTACGCCGGTGTGTTGTAAGCGGAGCAGGTCCTAGGACTAACTTTTCGAAGACGCGTTCTTCGTGGCTCTAGGTCCACTGTTAAAGCCCGTTTATGGGAGATGCCTGGCTGGTCTAGAGGATGACATGGCTAGATTTATAGTAGTAAGCAGAATGCACGTGTATTTGAGAACTCTCTTCAGAAACCTGTTTACATTGTGCTGACAATGTATACTGTGCTTAATAGATCGGTACATACTTATTAGTCAGAATGTATTCCAGCGGGTGGATGAGTGATGGTACCGTGCAAATGTAAGAGTGTGTTTTGAAAAGAGATTGCGGAGCAGGTCTTACAAGCGAACCTGTATGGGTAGGTAGTTACAGCTCGGCTAGTGGTGCTAAAAGGGCTTGCAGATGGAATGCGCACATCCGCCGCACGCTTTTCCTTTGCCAGCTCCTACAGAGAGAGAGCTAATCGAATAGCATTTCTTTATGCACGGAACCTCACCCCGCTGACGACAGATCGTAATTTACAGCTAAAGCTGCAATAAACTCCACATATGCAGGTGGCCTGAAACACAATCTATTGCAGCGTGCGCATATAGAATCCGACCAATTGCGACGGCTTTGCACGGTAAAACGTGCAGAAATGGTTATTTAGCGATGCGCCGATCTACTTCCAAGCCCCTCCATGTTATTGAGGCAATCCATCTTCAAGCCTGCGAAACACTTGTTTTACTACTTACCTTTGTACGTTGCAGCCGCTGCTTGAAGATAGATTGAGGCTCTGCCCACGACTCGCATGACACTGTTAAGTACACTGCAATCACGCTCATATCCTTATCGAGGTCCCTTTCTTTTGGTATTCCATCACGCGACTGCAAGGCTGTGAACTAAGTGGTAACGTTCTCACACACTGCTCTGAACAACTGGCTTTATGGGATACTAAGATTTAGCAACCTAGGAGGCTGAAAAATTCTTTGTGTCTGATCGCAGCACGTCGCTCGACGTAGTACTTCTTCTATTTCGGCAACCTAATCAAGTTTTCCTCATAGTAGTACTCATGGCGGGGTTCACAGATGCACCAGAGTCGTCTACCAAGCTATATCACCCACTCCAGGATGCGGCATCATCGGGTTCTGGTGTTGATGAGCATCTAAACTGGGGAATTCGCCTCCTTTTACTCTTACCAGGCGACCGAGATTCTACGATTCAATGTAGTCTATCGGTTTCGACGATAGGAGATAGTCTGGGGGCTTATGAAGCCCTATCTTACGTTTGGGGCGCACCCGCGACTACAGACACCGTTATCCTTGATGGACGACCCGTACTTGTTACTCGAAACCTCCAATGCGCATTACAGTGCCTCCGTTGCAAGACATCAGCTAGAGTCTTGTGGGTTGACGCGCTTTGTATTGATCAAACGAGTACGGAGGATAAAAGCCTCCAAGTCCCGCGTATGTGGGCGGTGTTTACCTTTTGTCAGAAGGCTCTAATATTTCTGGGCAATGAATCAGATGACAGCGACCGAGCGCTGAATCTCTTACAGAAGATCTCGGAACTGCCTTCAGGTGATCTCGATGCAGTGGCAAGAATGGCGGGCGATCATAGCCTGGCATCATCTTGGAATGCCCTCTTGAAACTGACACAACGACAATGGTGGGGTCGCGCATGGATTATTCAGGAATATGTTGTTGCAACGAAAGTCCAGTTCCTATGTGGCGCGTGCATTTTACAAGGCGAGGAGTTTTCCAAAGCATTCAGTCTTCTTAGAGACTATCGATTCAAGGGCATAGTTCCACCAGAACAAGCTGACCTAATCCGACATGTCGCGCCTACGTCGATTCATCACCTTTGGTTCACGCGAGAAGAATACCAAAAAGGCTTGAAGCAAGGCAAGCAGGTTGTAGATGTACTTTACAAGTTCAGAGCATCACAGTCGTTAGATCCACGGGATAAGATTTTTAGTGTGTACAAACTCATAGGCCAGATACCCGAATTGGCTCCAAATTACGGACAGTCTGTTCAGCATCTTTACCAAGCCGTTGTGAAGACCACTATTGAATACTCAGGGACCTTGGAGATTCTGTCACATCACAACCAGAATGTTCCGTCTCGGCTTATATTGCCGAGCTGGTGTCCTGATTGGACGATACGGCGAGGAAAGAGGATTTTACTTTGGCCCAATGGATATAAAGCCTGTGGTTCATCAGAAAAAGCGCAAGCTCTGGCCAGGGAAGGTGTTCTAACACTTGTCGGCGTGCCTATTGCTCGCGTACAAGTTCTAGAAAGATTTCCAGGCAAGAAATTTTACAAGGCCACATCCGTGCACAACACATTGCACTTGCTGCAAGAGAAATTACGCAACTGGGACAATATCGGCTTAGATCAAGCCAGTAGGCTGAACATGTTTCGGAGAACAATCGTCGCTTCGAGGATTCGCTTCAATGGACCCCGGGGTCCAGCCAATATCCTCAGTGAGCATCAGGTTGACACACTCTGGGAGGCATGGTCCACACAAGCAAGCAAGTCTATTGTGGGTGTTGATAGTCTCGCTAAGTGTTATGACGATGGGATCTTTACTGCTCTTTGCGGACGAGCATTGGTTGTTACAGACAACAACTCGTTGGGTATAGTCGACCTACCTGTTCAAGACGGTGATCTGATATGCGCTTTTTCTGGTGGACAAGTCCCTCTGTGTATTCGTGCTACAGATACAAAGATGAACAGCAAGACGTACCAGCTTGTTGGTGAATGGTAAGTCACATCTTGCCCTTTTCTGCGCATTACAATCTACTTACTTTTTTCCTTCACTCAGTTACCTTCATGGCTACATGGAAGGGGAGGCGTTTGAAAAAGGCCATGGGGGCGAAGCAGGCATGATGGAGTTCGCACTTGTGTGATTGAAGGCCATTCCAGAATGAGGACTGATATTATTATCTGAGATAGTGGAAGTTTGTTTTGACAAATCATCAATTGCATCGCGCCGGGGTCTCTTCAGTTATGCGCACGTCTTTTCATGCATGACGCGCGAGTCCAAAAGCATCTGCACAATCTAAAGTGGGGGTTGAAACGAGAATCTGGTTTCCCAATCCGAATCGTCATTTCTATGACAGCACCAAAGATAACGCCATTTACGCGGTTAATAGGATCCGGCTCTAGATTTAGCGCAGCAAACTGCCACCATGCTTGCCTTCTTTGGAACGCTCAAAGGTGAGACCATACCCTCCCATGCCAGAGGACCGACGTTGACTAGACCGAGTAAACAAAATTCTAGACACTCGAGCTTTTCTAGTTTTTGAGCGATTACAAAGATTTTACTTGACGCTCAACGTCGTATCTGCCTTGCTCGCCGGGCTCTCGTTGGCCATGCTCACGTTCGATGAATTCCACCCTACACAAACAGCCCTCATTCGAGCCGCCGAGGGACTGCTCTGCAGCTCCGCCCTGACCTCCATAATATCGGTTGTGGTAGCAACTATGCTTCTGTTCAAATTTGAGGGACGAGATTCTGCGACGCGCAAGGATCTGGCGATTGCATGGTCACCACTAGTGCTCTTGGATGTGGCTATTGTGAAGTGCCTTTTTGGTCTCATGTTGTGGTATGCCGGGAAGAACAATCGATGGCGGACCTCATTAATGAGCACGCAATTAGTACTTCTTTTAGGATACTGTATCTGTATTTCTATATGGATGTGGTTTACTATGAGCGATATGGGAGGTTTAGGACGAGACGAATTACGAGCAACTACGCAGACGCAGCGCACTGCCGACAACTAGTTTACTTCCTTGTACTAGGAGTATAGTGGTAATAAATAGAAGCACCTTTCGCGTTAATATTGATAGCTCTGAATAATGAAGTGCCTCTAGTCCATAGACTAGCTATGGGGCTAATACTACTAATCTAGCTTTATTAGAACTAGTTTCTAGGGGTAAAGAATTATTATATTAGGGTTGACCTTACAGACGGTAGATAATGTGGCACGATACGTGATCGAGCTCAAAAGATCAGAGGGGCTACCCGCAATCGAGTAGATAGAAATAAGCTGATATTTGATCGCTGCAAAGGATTGATTAGAGAAGGTGCCTATCTACATACGAAAGAAAATCGCAACATATACTAGAAGCTAGTCACGTGATGCTACACCACAATATTATTATTATTATTATTCTAGTTTAACGTCCTGTGTCAGCCGGTGGGCTATATAAGACGTGTAGGCTAGGCCTACAGGTAACTACGTAGTGCTATCAATTTGGTGTAGGTAGGGGAGGGGGTCATCTAAATACAGGTGAGGCTCGTA